>NW_021620899.1:5750080-5935080 GCF_004785775.1 Grammomys surdaster | reverse complement strand
TATCTACTTACAGATAAATATTATATATAAATATTTTACAAATAATTGTTCATTAGGTAAAATATAAGTATTCATTCTTTACAAGTGCACATTAGTAAGTATATACGTGCAGTAGAAATGGATGCTGGAAGTAGGTAACCTGGTTCATATACTTTACTTAAATAATAGTAAAGAAAAACACTTTTAAGTAGTTAAACAACTTCACAAGTGAACTACTACTCATCAAACAATTGATGAGTAGATAAGAAATTGAACATCTCCAATATGATAGACTTCCTCCTCATTTGTGCTGGCTATTGAGAACCTCACTCAGGTTTTAGTATCATATCTGTGTTTGCTGGTAATAAGTGGAGTATCAGTGCACTAACCAAATTTTCCTTTTTTTCCTCTAGTATCAGTTGTAGACCAGTTTTCATGGACTGACCTCGGAGTGTAAAGGTCACCTTAAATATCTCCAGGACTATATTATGATGTCTATTTTGCCAATTTCATGGAAATTTTCAGATATTTCTATTTGAATTTGAAACTGTCAGAGCTTTCATCTGTGTGTAGCACTGTTCTGCTCCTCATTGTAGTGATAAGCCCTCTGCAATAATATAATTATCCTTATTTAGTTGAACATAAGGTCTCCCTACTGAGAAAGTCTGGATTGCAGTAGAAATACCACTGTGAAGTTTCCCATTACCTTAACAAACATAGTGTCAACATCTAAGTTCTTTGCTGTGTAATATAGGGATACAGAGTTCACTGTTGAAAGCAGTAGGAAGACCTTTTAAAGACTTTAGAAATGGTAGCTCTTAGAACTAGGTAGCCAGGCCAGCTTATGTTGTTCTTCCAATGGAGTTGCAATCCTCCTCTGCTTCTTTTAACCCATCTTTTAAGAATCCAGTCCTTCTGCCAGTTCCCCAACCAGGTTCTCTGAGTTCACCTAGTTCTCCCTGAGACTAGACCAACCAAGGAGTTCACCCAGTTCTCCCAGAGGCTAGACAACCAAGGAGTGTACTGAAGGGGATCTTTGGCTCCAGATACGTATGTAGCAGATACATATGTAGCAGAGGATGGTCTTGCCCGACAGCAACAAGAAAGGAGGCCCTTGGTCCCGGACAATTTGATGCCCCACAGTAGGGGGTTGCTGGAAAGTGGGGCAAGGAGAGTGTGGATGGTTGGAGGAGCACTCTCATACAGGCAAAAGGGTGGGGGAAGGGCAGATATGGGATGGGGGGATGAAGGAGGAGTAACCAGGAAGTGGGATATCATTTGTGACGTAAATGAATGGAATAATTAATAAAAAATTTTAAAAGTCTAAAAAACAACAATAAAAGAAATGATAGCTGTTACTGTATAGAAAAGATGGAAAGACAATATAAACCGCAGTTGCTTTCTTGTGAAATATCAACACAATTACACTCCTGAGAGTGATGGTGTGAAAGCATGTTCTCTTTTTAGACTTAGCTGACACATTGTGTTTAATCTTTCTGTTTTACATTTCCTTACATTAGCTGTTTGGTTTTCTATCCTTTTTCTTCTTAATTCTCTAAGCCGAATCTTAATTGCCATTCAAGTTTGAGGTACATAAAAAACATTTATCAGTCTAGAGAGACAGATCAGTGGGTACGTGTGTTCTGTGCTCAAACAGGATCTAATTTTAAAAGAACCCATGCAAAATGTTAGGCATAGTCATGTGTAGGGGTTTAGGCACACATTTGCCCTGCCCCAGAGAATGGCCCCTTGGGGAGGCAGAACACAGGCAACTTTGACTGCATTTAGCCAGGGTGAGTACGGGGCTGTAGGGGAGTACTGAGGCACTGCTCCCAGGATGGGAAAGCACAGAGCTGGTTCGGGGTCCTGGGGCCTCATGACTAGTCTGCCCCTTGGAGTTCTCAGGCTCTTGGACATCCAGGTTTTGCTGTTATTCACTAAAGAGCAGAGAATGGAGCTGGAGGCCGGGGGACTAGGGGGCAGTGTCTAGCCTGGGGACAGGAGGGTAGGAGTCAGGGGAGGGGTGGCAGAAGGCGAGCTCTGGCTTGTCCATTATTGTTGATTATCCAGGGCTTGGCCATGGCAGGCCTGGTAGTGGTAGTTGTTGGGAGTGCAGAGTAGCTTTCTATGGGAGATTAGGCTATGGCTCTATAGGCAAAGGCCTTCTTCATGGGTCCCATGGCAGATCTTGATGAAAAGAGACAGTCCATGGTTCCAAACAGTCTATTGTCATGATAGAAAATGTATGCTTAAAACCATACCCACCTTCTCAGGGAGGGGGCCTGAGATTAAATACCTTTTGCAGGGAGGCGTGTCTGGGCAGGGAATCTTATTGCCTAAGCCCTCCCAGTCTCTAGGTACCTCATTATGATGGAAAACTGTCTTTAGCCTACCGTAGGACACTTTTCTTTTATGTGAGAAACATGGCACATGTTCTAAGTCAGGAGTCTGGCAGGGAGCTGTGAGTCACCTAAGCCTCAGGAGTGTGCTCACCGAGTCTCTGGGTCTTGACCTGCTCTACCTTACCAAACCTCTGAGCATGCTTTTATGTCCCAAAGTCATGTATGTTCTTGTGACCCCCCCAAGGCTGGTTGATACTGGGCTAAGCACTGGCATGAGAGTCCTGGATCTTGCTGGCCATCATTCTAGCCCTTGTTTCAGTGAGAGACCATATATTAGAGAGAAGATGATGAAGCAAGAAACTTTATGTCCTTCTCTGATCTCTGTGCAACTACACATGTGTACACATATACATGCATATACTACAAACACCCTCATGTACAGACATATACACAAATCGATATCTTTGTAAACCGTCTCTTTTTATTGCATAGTCCTCTGTATAAAAGATTCATCTTTCATCTCTTCTACCACTTAACTTGATCATTAACTGATTTTCAGAACTCCACCATCTCCAGAACTCTGAAGGGATTTTATAGTTGTTATTTTATACCATGTCACTTTTTGTCATAATGCGCTCTAATCTGCCTCCTATCCCAAACATAGCACATTGTCTCCCCATTTCCCTCTCTCCAAGTACATTACCATCATCCTTTGAATTATTCACAATTTTGACGCTATTTTTCCACATTTCCCATACCCATATATTTATTGTTTCAGAAATTTTTACATGCATAGAATGTGTTTTGATTAAATCCACCACTCATCCTATCGCTTGTTGGGTCCTCCCCTGCTACATCTTCTTTTTTCTTCCTAAATTTGTGTACTCCCCCTTTTTAAAACAAACAAACAAACAAACAAACAAACAAACAAACTGATTCTACTCTCTCCTGCCAGTATTTCTGTAAGTTTAGGTCTACCCACTCAGAATATCACTAGCCTCTCTGGGGCCATATATCTGAAGAAACATGGGTATAACGTCCCTAAGATCCATACATTTCCTTTTTTAAATGTTTTATTGGATATTTTATTTATTTGTAATACAGATGTCATCCCCTTTCCCCATTTCCCTTCCCTATAACCCCTATATCCCATCCCCCTCCTCCTTTTTGCTTTTATACCATTTTAATTACATACATGTATTAAGATCAGTTCTAGGTTGAAGATCTAGCAATACATTAGATGCAAATAGTCAAGGAGCAAGCTAGATAATAAACACAAATGGACAAAGAAAAAGCAAGGCATTAAACCCAATAACGTGAGCACTCCCTTCCGTGATCACTGTTTCTACGGGCGTATCAGGATGACCAAAGTCTGAGCCTACTTCCCTGTCCTAGCCCAAGGTCATTTTCATGTCTGAAACCTACTTCCTTGTTCTAGCCTCAAATTTAGATTCCTGCCTGTGATTACTTCTTTGTTCTAGCCTAAGATTTAGATTCCTCTCTGAAATTACTTCTTTGTTCTAGCCTAAGATTTAGATTCCTATCTGAAATTACTTCTTTGTTCTAGCCTAAAATCAGATTCCTGCCTGAAACCAACTTCCTTGTCTTGACTAATGTCATATTTCCTGTCAAGCAGCCCATTTCCAATAGTTACTCAGTGAAAAGTGAGACTTTGTGAGCTCCTCCCCCATTCTTGCTTGGACTTTGGTTGGCTTGACATTGGCTATTCCTTGTATACGCATTCATGACAGCTGTACATGACTACAATGGTACTTTCATGTTCGTTACATTGCAGATGTCCACTACCTCTGGATCTTACAATTTTTTCACATAACAGGCATTACAGAAGATTCCACCTAAACACTAAAAAGGTTTATTATCTTAAGCAGCCCATAAGACTTTCTCCAAAGTAGATAACAAATCAGGATACAAAAAAGCCTAGAGAAATATAAGAAATAGTATCAATGAAACAGTCGGAATTAAAGAAAGCTAGATCTCAGCATCAATATAATCTACAAAACCCTGACAAACTCATGGTGACTAAACAAGATACTACAGAAACTACTGAATATTAACTGTTTCAAAAGAGAAATCCAGAATAAATTTTTAAAAAAATATATTAAAATTGTATGAAAGTGAAAACTCAGAATTACAAGATCCATAGCAATCCTAAGAGGAAACCTTTTAGCAATAAGTGACTAATAAAATTTTTGAGAGATTTCAAATTAATTACATTTTGCTACACCTAAAGGCCTTAGAAATATCAGAACAAACAGCAACCACAAACAAACGAAAAGGATAAAGCAAACAAAATTAGGGATGGTAATAAAATGGAAATAAAAAAACAAAACAAAGAATCTATGAAACAAAAAAATTGTTTCTTTAGAAATATTGACATTGGCAAACATTTAGCCCAACCAAAAAGAGAGAGGCCTCTAATTGATATAATCAGGTATGAAAAGGGAGCAATTACAACACACACTGAGGAAAGTCAGAACTACCAAGGACTTACTTTAACATTTTCTTTCCTTTGAACTGGTAGCTCTATAAGGAACAGATCAATTTCTAGATTCATATGGCATACCAAGTTGAACAAAGATGAAGTAAAAAATCTATGCAGACCACTAAGAGGCATTGATTAACCTTTCACATTCACATTTTATCGTAAGTCTATGGATTCTCACTCATACAATGTATGTTTATGAAGAAACAGAAAGAACTAGAGAGACACTACTCTAAACATGTGGCATACACTTAGAAATATAGTGAACTGGCACTTGTTTTTGTGCTTGTATTAGTGTGGAAACAGAGACAATATCCAAGTAACTAGCTAAAAGTACATATAAGCAAGGAATATTAATGGAATAAAATATCATATTTAAAACACAGTAAAGAAATCATGGGTATTGAACAAAAGAAAAGAATGAAGAACAGTAGCACAAGAACAGCGGCACAAGAACCAAGATATGACAACCTAGAAGAATGATAAAATTGTCAAGAAAGTGAAAGTATTGTTAGGAAAAGTTCAAAATAATGAAGTCCTGTAATCCATAAAAAAATAAAAATCCATAATAAAGTCCTATATTCCATGGTAAATAACATTTTATTCTAAGTGCATTACATTCTATACCTTTCCTTTGTATACTTAATTCCTATCCCTACTTAGTACAAAGAACATATTTTTTCTTTCCTAAACACATCAATAATAACAACAGATCTGATTTCCACTTTCAATGCATAGGAAATGAGGTATATTATGTAAATATGACCTTGTCTATTTAATATTTCTTTGATATTGTTAGAATAATATCTAACATTTTATCTTTACTGGGTTAAAGGTGAATGAGCTAACAGGCACCAACAACTATGAGCAAAGTTAGATACATAAACATGTAGGAATGTGAATTAAGTGTTTTTCCATGTACATGACATACCACCACAATTAGACATCACACAATGTCTAAAGTAACTCATTCTTACATATTTAGAGTCCTGATAAATATAAATATCCCTGAATTGTAAATAAATATGACATTGAAGTCACAAACTCATGTAACCACAGGCCCAGGAATGAAACTTGAAATGCATTGAAAAGTACAGGAAAGAAATAATGGAGAGGGATGGGCATTGTCGTGTGACTGTGGGCTCTGCCTAGGATCATCCTCTGATGATTACCAGCCCCAGTGGATCATTTCTAGGAATTTGTAAAGACAGTAAAATGGGCCTCTTTCAGCTTTAATAGTAACCAGCCTTGCTTGTGTACTTTTCGTTCTGTGAAGGCTTACACACTGTCAGCTCTCTTCTCTCATCTTCACGCTGTCCATGCCAGGCCATCTGTTCCATCAGCTCCCAGGGGAGGGTTTTACTCCTTCCCCGGGGGTGCTGGAGCAGAAGACTGCAGTGACATCATGGTGATTGTTTTTAAAAATCAAATTTACTCAGAAAATGCCTTGCCAGCAAGAACATTGTCGGGTCACAGCTGTTTCACAGTGAGTCATCCATCACTCTGAGGACTACCCCACACAGACCAGAGCAACACAATCCCACACACCAGGGAATAAATAAAATAATGCTAACTCTTATGAAATGTTCAAAGGAAATTTGTACACTGGATTTGCAGCAAAATACATCAACTTACTATGCCTTTTTTGTAAAGAAACTTGGAGACTATGAAGATTTAGAAAGGCGATGATTGGTTGTGTATAGTATCACATTTTACCAGATCATTTGAAGTATATTGTTATTATCTAAGCAGGAGAACAGATTCAATAATTTAAACTGGTTTTAACAAGACTCACCAATGGATATTTAATAGACCCAATAGCAGGATTATATGGCTGTAAAAACTGTAGCGTTTGAATTTGTTTTTACCTATTACATTTCTCAACTGCCTGTTTCAGAGGCTAAAATTGCTGTCCTATTGGGATAAGATATTGATATCACAAAATAGTAATAAATGGTCAGATAATATACTGGCAATGATGATTTTCACTATTTAAAACAAAACCGTATCAACTTTAATGAGAGCTCCAAATTGAGACCTCAAGTAGCCTTGGGTATGAGATGTACTGTCAAAAGGAGCAAGGTTATCAGCAAGACAGAGAAAAAGGGCAAATAAGACCTCTACAGTGTCATAAATTTGCTCATGGCTGGTCATCATACTCCAGCATTTCAGGGATATAAAATAAGAAAACCCAAAGACAGATAATAAAAAAGACAAAGTAAAATTTGCAAAAAGGTTCAAAGATTGTTCCAAAATGCCCAGCAAAAATTACACCATTTCAAGTGACTAATTATGCTCCTGATTTTTCAACAACTAGTGTATAACTATCGTGCAAACAATATTTTGCAAACTAGCTTGTGTTGATAGACACAAGCCTAAGCATGGTACATCTTTCTTTGCTGAAAGAGTTACATACATCACAGCTCTTAGCATTCACTTTAGGGATAGGATGCTTGTGAACCTGCCTTCTCCCAGAAAAATACTCTCTGAAATACAGCCTTTAAATGTTTCTTCTGTGAGTCATATCTCATCCTCTAGAACTGAATATGCAATTTTAGGTGGAAGCTGAAATGTCATCTAGAAGCATTTGACTTGTAAGAATTTGGAGGAGATTATTTTAAGTGAAATTGCTTTTCAGGTAATAAAAGAAAAATTAGTTCAACCTTGGGAATTGACTAAATACATTATTTTTTTCAAGTAATGAGCTCTTTGAAATGAACTAGCAATCAAAAATCATGATCTTCTTGCTTTCTGTACAGCCATTGCTGGGTGTTAGCAGGTAATGAGTTTGAGACTGTTCTCTTCAAAGACTAATACAATGAGCTATAACACTGAGTAAAGGATGATTATACTCCTAAACTTTCAAATCGATGTTTTCACATGCACCTACTGTACATGGGCCATAGTTTAAAGCATTCAATTAAAATGAATAAGACACTTTTTACTCTTAAATTGAATATAATATACCATAAAGAATTTATTATTATTAATCTAGAGTAATTAATAAAACTAACGAGCCACAAATCATATAAAAACTACCAATTAATTAATTATCTAATGTTGAATAGAAATAGTAATAATTAAAATTAAATGTATTGTATTTCCATTGCATATAGAAATATGAACTCATATACATGGATATTTCTATTAAAAGGCAATTGTAACTATAAAACATGAGTTACATAACTATAGATAGTTGGTGATATAATACTTAAAGCATTTTTTATTCTTCAAACTATTATTTTTTGCTATGAACATGCATTACATTTTAACTGGAAAAAAAAATAGATCTTTTTCAACAGTCAATCATTTGCCTAGAAAAGTATTTCTTTGTTCTGAGACAAGGACTAGTAAATGATTATCAGCAGGGCAAGCAGGCTGACACCTATTCTTACATCATAGTTCTTAATGGACAAAGCTTGAAAAATATGGCTGTAAATATTTGCAGTAATAAATGCACATTTACCACTGTTCTGTACTCTACCTGCTTGTGTAAAAAAGTGAGGGGATAATGATCAAGACACTCTATGATAATTTAAAGTTCAGGAATTGCCTTGAGGTCATTTATTCAGGTCAAAGCTAACCTTTCTGACACAACTGGTTGTTATGTAGTTTATGTGGATTTTTGAAATTATGCTTAAATTCTTCAAGGTCATGAAATACCATTTTTATTTTGTGATTAATGACATTCAAATGGAAGCATAGAGAGACCATATCATGGCCAAGGTCAAAGCCAAATGGAATTCATTCATATATCTCTAGGTCATCTCTATGTTTCCATCTGTAACTTTATCTGCTACATGTAAATTGTTTAAAGTATCTGTCTAATCACCTGCCAGCCATTATAAGAGCACACTACAGCTTTTCCCATCTGAAGAAATGTGAAAATACTACTTATCTTTTAGGTGGGAAAACAAAAGTTGAAATCAGCTTCTAGAAGGTAGTATGCAACACAGTCTTCAGCAGACTTAATTTCTATTTAAAATTAGAAATAAAGTACAGCCTTAATCAGTTCTGCAGATCAAAATTTCTCTCTAAGGGTGACTGATATTCCATGTAGATGGACTTGGTAAAGTGCTCTGAGATGACAGAACATACATAAAGATGAGATGTTTTCTCACCATGGAGACTTTTCATTTAAAGAAGCTAAGAAATTCCACAGAATTGTAAATCAAATCACTAGAATTCGTCTCTCATTAAGAATTCAAGCCTAATTAATGCTAATAAAGAAAATTAATTGGTATGGTGTTTATGTGGATGCTGCATGTCTTCCCATGGAGCTTTCTTCGTCTTTATAAATATCAAATGTGATAATAATGTGACATTAAAAACACGCTGCTTGGTATCTCTAGACTGTGTCTCTACTGCAAACTTTCTACAAGTACAGGGTGAAATAGTGAACCATGTGTAAAGATTGTATAAACTCTTGTCTGTCTGGCATAGAGAATATTCAAAAAAAGTAATTCACTTTGTTCATATAATTTGAATTTTTTGTTTTATAGCCCATCAATGTTAATTATAAAATAGTTAAAATGCTTCCATTTTAGTAAAAAGAATCTTATAATAAATAGTTTTTAAGTAGAGTTTGGTAGTCAAATTAGTCAATGATTTTTATTTATGTTTTATTTGCCTATATTGGTATCATGAACATCAACTACATTATCGTGATTCTTTAAATATACACAGATGACTCTTTTTTGAATGACAAGAAGGATCTCAAGAATCAATGAGGGTGACTTTAGCTGAGATTCACCGCAGTGGGGATATGGAATCTGAAGAGGCCACCTCCTATAGCCATACAGGAACCCCAGTGGAGCAAGACGGACTTCAATCAACTCAGGAAACTTTCGACCCCAAATTTATCCTGCCTACAAGAAATGCAGGAACCAGGGACAGGGAGTAGAGTAGTGACCAAAGGAACTGTCAAGTAGTAACCAATCCCTGACACTATTGCGAATAAGAGCCCAGTATGTCTGTCCTCTCAGAGGTTCAACCCAGCAGCTGACTAACACAGATGCAGAAACTCACATTCAAACATTGGACAGAGCTTGGGGACTCTTTTGGAGTTGGGGGATGATTGAAGGCTCGGAAGGGGTTAGGAACTTCCACAGGAAGACCAACAGAGTCAAATAACCTGGACTCTTGGGGGCTTTTAGAGACAGAACCACCAACCAGGGAGCATATATGTGCCCTGCCTCCCATATATACGTAGCAAATGTGCATCTGGGTCTTGACATGGTTACCCAACAACTCGAGTAGGGGAATACCTAAAGCTGTTGCCTGTCTGTGAAATCCGTTCTCCTAACTAGGCTGTCTTGCCTGGCCTCAGTTGGAGAAGAAACAGCTAGTCCAACACCCTAGGGAGACTCCACTCTCTCAGAGGAGTAGGGGAGGGGGATTTAGGGGAAGGACTGTAGGAGGGAGGGACCAGGAGGGGGACATCAATTGAGATGTAAAGTGGATTAAAAAAAAAGAAGGATATTTTGCACGCCTTTAATCCCAGCACTTGGGAGGCAGAAACAGGCGGATTTCTGAGTTCGAGGCCAGCCTGGTCTACAGAGTGAGTTCCAGGACAGCCAGGGCTACACAGAGAAACCCTGTCTCGAAAAACAAAACAAAACAAAACAAAAAGAATATTTCAATGTTAAAGAAAAAGTCATGGAAAACAATATTTATTGCAGGGTTTAAGAAATGTCTTTTTGATTACTACATGGTACTTGATATCTATAATCTTAGAATTTGAGAAGCTGAGTCAGGAGGATTGCTAAAAGTTCAATGCAAGATGGGGCCATATAGTTCAGCTTAGTCTCAAGAAATGAAAGCAAAATGTAACACAATAAACTCTTCTAGGTATTTCCCAGTTAATGTTTTTAGCAGATGGAAGTATATTTGAAAATCTTTACAAAACATAATAAACAAATTTCTGCACATATATTATATATGATGAATATGTGTGTGTTTATTCTTCTCATTGTGATTTACAAGAAGTGGCTGTCATGTTTTAACTGTAAATCTAATGATACAAAGGACCACATTTCATCTCAAGTTTCTCTGACTAGGAAGTTTTTGCATTAGTTAAGTCGATTCTATCCTGTCTTCTACTGGAATTATAAGTTTATGTTTCAGGGTGGTCTATTGAAGTTACATATATAAGTTTTGTCATACAATCTACAAGTATTTAGGGACTACAAGATGACTCAGTGGGTAAAAAGGCACATGCCACAATAGCGTAATGATTTAAGTCCAAGAATCTTCAGTGAATGGACAGAAATGACTCTGGAAAATTGTCCTCTGATCTCCATAGGTATACCATGATACACATAGACACACAAACACACACACACACAAACACACACACATACATACGCACAAAATAATAACAATAATGATAATAAATAACTAAAATAAAGCAAAATAAAAGTAGTTATGTCTAAAACATATTCTTATGTTAAAATCATTTGAGGTAACTCTTTGGTAATTGTTGCAAAGTGGCAACATATGCATACATGACATCACATTAAGGACAACCACTGCTGACTCTTCTGAGACAGGTAATGATACTAATATCCATTAACAAAATTTTTAATTTGGTAAAGGGATTCCTATAATGGGTGTCACTACGTTACCCTTTAAAACATATGCATACATATATGTGTGTGCTTATGCATATGAATATATACAAAACAATAATAATGAAAATGAGAACACAAACTTGTGTTAAAGAGAGAGACACGGGAAGAGTTGGAGGAGGGAAAGGGGACAGAAATGATGTAGACACAAGACTTACGTATGGAATTCTCAAAATTTTTCTATAGAGGTAATATCTACCATCCTTATTGTTTCATAACAATTTTAGTCATTCTTTAGGACTCAAGCAAACACATGTCATAATCTGAACTCTGATTGTGACAGTGTACACAAGACCTGCTTAGGTTCAAACCAGACAAAACCCTACCAGAGAAAGGGACATAGGAAAAAGTCTCATTCCTAACTAAGAAGCAATCTGCAAACACCCACTGTGAAAGAAAAATTAGCTTTCTCCAAGGAGTATTACTACCTATATCAACCAGTGTCATGACTCCATGCCTAGAGGGGCTGGCCAACAAGAAATAGGCTCCATTGTTTTTTTTTGTTTGCATGTTCTGTTTCTGTGTGTGACTCTAGTTTTGTTTTTTGTATTTTTTAATTTTGTTTTACTTATTTTTGGTGTATTACTGGTTTTTTTTTTTTTTGGACCTTTCTTTAGTCTTCTTTTTGCCAGAGAGAGACAGAGATATGTATATATAGAAAGACCATGAGATTGGCTAGGTAGGAAGGAGGATCAGCCACAGACTTGGAGAAGAAAGAATATGATAAACATATATTATATAAAAAATAATACTTTAAATAAATTAAAGTAATTGGTTTTAAAATATGTTTGAAATTTTAATAAAATTAAAATAAGAAAAAATTAATAGTTTTAACTCAAGAAATAAAAATCAAATTCACAAGAAAAAGTAAGGTTAAAGATATATAACAATTACTTTAAAAACATTCTGTTCACTTAAAAAGAAATTATTTTATTACTAGAAATTGCTACATTCCTAAAAATTACTATTTTCTAAAACATGAAATTGGATTTTAATTCTTTGAATATTTAGGAAGTAATTTTTATATAGACTATGGTGTTTCTACACTTTCTTAAATAATATTTCAGTAATTTTTATATTGAGTTTTTTGTGTAAATTACCATAGATATTGTAAAATACACAACCTATTTTATCTTTAAGAAGCAGAATGATTCAAAGTAACTAAAACTCAGTAAGGAGTGCTTGGTGAAACACTACAAAGGAAGGATAGGCAATGTGAAATGCTTACAGATGCCCATTCAGAAACCTGGGGTTTGGGGAGATAGTTCGTAAAGAGAGAGGAAGTATGTGGCAAGGCTAGAGAATGCATGTACTCCTCAATGCTTTAACAGTAACTAAACTGTTACAGTAAACTGCAATGCTTCAGTAAGAAAATTTTCGTTTATAGAAATGTCTGTGTATGTAGAAATATATAGTAAGTATATATAGGTGATAATTACAAAGTATGTTTTAAGACATAAATAACTCAACAGAATATGCTTCCATTATCTAAAAATATAAATCCAATCCAGAAATGGCATATATTTCTCTTTTACCAGGATGACTATTATCATAGAAAAAAATTAGCATTCAATGGGCTAATCAGTGAAGGCAAATTGCACCTTCAATGTTCAACATTACCATCTTTGAATATCTTTCTAATCCTCCACATAAGTGTTAATTATAAAATATTTCCAACATGATGGGAATGTACACGTTCCACTATTACTTTAATTGAGGCATCTCATTGATGTTCATAAATGAAGTTCTACTGTGAAATGTATCTTACTTTTCCTTAGTTCACATACAACTTCAGATTACAAACTCAAAAGACCCAGTCCATTGTTGAACAAATCAATTGCTTTTAGGCCTCTGACGAATTAGCACATCCTGGCAGAGAACATGAAACAAAATCAGGCAGCCAGGTTACAGCAGCTGGGCGCAAGGAGAACATGGAGCTGGCCACAGCTGGATCACAGAGCTGGGCACAAATGGACCATTGAGCTGGGCATAGCTGGACCGTGGGGCTGTAGTTCCAGATACTTTGGAGACTGAAGCAGGAGAGAGATAGCTTAAATTCAGTAGTTCTCAGCTATAGCATGCTATGCTGATTCGGTGTCCTGACTATGTTCAGTGTCAATATGTTCGTGAGAGCAAGAGCCACCAGGTTGACTAAGGAGGGTAAAACAGCCCAGGTTGGAAAATAAAGTGAGGTCTCAACTTCAGTAGCCCCTTCACAGAAACAACTTTCATTCCCAAGTGTGTAGATTTGGAAAGATGCGCATAAACAAGGTAGCACTTCTTGTAAACCATCATTCTTTTCCTATCAATCCATCTTACAGGCTTTCCAATGCCCATACAAATCTTTATCTAGGCTCCTCCTATAGCATGATTTCTGAAATGATTGATCATTTCTTTTGCAAATTTGGTAGCTCTAGAAATTATGTTTCTAAGATTTCCTGTCCTCCGGTGTGTGTGTCTGTGTGTGTGTGTCGGGGGGGGGGGTAATGAACAAAAGGAGACTGATATGAACTAGAGAGGCAGATGTGAAACCACAGACTCCAACTCAGGAAAGTTGGGATCAAGTGTAGAAACAAAGTCAGGCAAGGGCACTTAGTGATCTTGGGGCCATTTACTCCCCCCTGCAGTTTCTAGAAAAGACTTCCTGATTCACTCTGCTATCCTACAGAGGCTCCACTCTCTTCATCATGTCATTAACTGAAGACACACAAACGCATCACCGTATCATCTACATGTCCGTCACCATGTACCTTCTGACGAGCCCTGAATTAATTCCTTCTGCATGTTTATAAGCAAAATCCCTGAGAGAAACAACTCAAGGGAGGAAAAATTAGGTTTGCTCACTGTTTCAGAGGGTAGAATCCAGTGTAGTGAAGAAGGCATGACAAAGTGGCTCAGTCTGTGGTAATAAGAGCTTGTACTGACAGCTGTTTTTTCACAGAGGACCAGGAAACAGGGTGCATGGGATGAAACCACAGGACATGTGCTTACATGTATTAACTCACTTGGCCTTTCTCAGAAAGATTCCACATTCCTTATAGTAACTTCACAAGATGTAGACTGGTGATTCAAAGCATACTTCTGTGGAAGACATTTCAGATTTAGAACTAAGACTTTTTTTTTATAATAGAAATTATTACCTTATATCCTTCCCACCATTGTATCTTGGAAACAGGGCACATCGCTTTCTCTTTTACCTTGGATTTTGTCCTTTGAGCAAATTGGAACCCCCACGGGATATATATCCAAAGGAGATCAAATCAATGTACTAAATATATATCTGAACTCTTCCCAATAGGCAGAAAATAAAAACAGTGTAACTTTTAATCAACTGATGATGAACTGAGTAAGAAAAAATGGGGCATGTACACCACAAAATATTCAAACAAACAAATTTAAAAAACCTTGCCATTTGTGATAATGTAGATCAAAATTTAGATCATTTTGTTTAGTCATGTAACAAAAATATAAGTACTGAACAATTTCACTAGTATTTCAAATTAAAGAGTTGGTATCATAAGTTCAAGAGAAGAACAGAAGTTACTAGAAGCTGGAGAGAGTTCAGAAGAGAAGGTGGTGAGAAAAGGGTGATTAAAATAATTAAAAATATGTGAAAGTAAGAAATTTTTTTAATTTAAAAATATGTATTTCAATTGTATATGTGTATTTTGCCTACGTGTCTGTGTATCTGTGTACCACAAGTATACAATGCTCACAGAATGTAGAAGAGGATGCCAGATGCACTTGGACATAGAGTTACAGATGAGTACTTGTTAGGGACAATATGAATGATAGGAATTGAACTGATGTCCTCTAGAATACCAGAGAGTGCTTGAAACCATTGAACCATATTTCCACCCCCAGAAGTAAAGTATATTCTATCCACAACTGTATAATGGGTTGATTTTAATCAGGATTATATATGATATATTTCAAAAAACACAAGCAGAAAGTATCTTGAATATCATAAGAATATGATCAATGAAAGATAGGTAAGTTTGACTGTTTCAAGCCTTATATCACATGGAAATAAGTCCAAGAAGTGCTTGAGAGATGGAGTATAACTCAGCAGGAGAGTGATGTCTAGCAAACACCAACATCTTGTATGTGATTTCAAACTTAAGTAAAATGAAAAATGTACATGATATCCAATTATGACATTATGTATAAGTTAAATAAAAGAAAATAAATGAAAGAAAAGAATACAAAAGTAAAGTATTTAGAGGTTCCATCTTAGGGAACCAGTCTTCATACATCTTGTATGTTGAGATAGGTTTGGTTTCTTGAAGGCCGAGGGCTGAAGGCCAAACTTAAGAATGTGCCCTCAAAGCCTATGTATTGGAGGCTTGGTTGACAGTGCTGTGTGACCTTTCCTTAGACACCATGTTTCCTTAGGCTCAATGCTATGTAGACAATGACTTTCTAAACAGTTTGAAATAAAGTGCTCACATGTAGAAGTTGGTTATCTCAGTTGTCTCATTACAGTGAGAGGAACTAACAAATATGGGAGAGGTAAAATAATATATTTCTATTGATTGCATATTTTCTTCTAGCCAAGTTCCCCAAACATTAAACTATCCGTGTGCTTATATAAGAATATTATTTGAAGCAGTCTCAGTTCTCTGAGGCACAAATGTATGAAGGCTTTATACACGTTTTAAAGGAGATGTGGGATAATTTTATCCCTTGGTTAAAAGGTGTAATGAGAATTTAGACAAAGACTCATTGTCAACAGAAGCAAGATGAAATGATACATCCTTTTCTTTATATAGCACATTCATTGAAAGTCATTGATTGAGATAACAAATTTTTGTCTTTATATTGATGACTCTCAGTTCTTTCTCAGGAAACCTTCTGCTGACCTGAAACACCTGAGAGTGAAATTCATCAGGAGTTCGCATATTAAAATGGTATTTAAATGTCACCAAAAATTCTAGCAGGATTTTTGCACTTTACAAGAGGAAAAGTTGAGAAGAGTTCATGACTGAAGGCAGCTTTGATGGATGGTAAGACTGACAGCCATACCAGCTGAGAATACAAAATTAGCAAAAGCTTGGCAGGATAAACTTTAAGAGCAATTTGGGTAGGATCAAGGGTTCTGGAAGCCATTTCCCATCTGTCCATCTGGGGCAATGGGCAGCGAATGGAACAGAGAAACAAGGATTTATAGCCAAATGAAAACTGCAGTGTGCTTTACTAATACAAACACTCTAGAAAAAAATATGAGTTTCTAGCAAAGATAGAAAAGAATAGACTGAAACATGTTCACTTTTTCCTCCCGTTCTTTGTCCACAATTCAGTCAACTTATTTGGAGGTGGGAAGAATTGAGCAGGTTACTAATACAAAAGACTCTCAATTCCATGAGGTTACTGTGCCCAGCAGTGGCAGGTGGTCTTCTGAATGCTATGCCCTTTACTCTCTTCTATTTAGAAGGTAATAAGCTGGTAAGAACATGTTCTAAGCCTGTTTGCCTATTCAACAGACCCAGACAGAACCACAAGGCACAAGAAAGAGTAAGTTATCCCAATACAAATTTCATTTGACTTGATTTCAACAGTTAAGATATTTTGGTATTAATGTTACAGGATAAAAAAGAAATAACTACTTTTATTTTGTGGAAGCTTGTTTTTAATATTGACACATGCATGCCTGCCCTAAATAAATTTGCAATCATTTTTTATTTCTCCTAAATAGGATTTCACATTTAATTAACTTAGATTAACCACATAAAATGTATCATTTTGCTACACTCATTTTCATAACAAATTTACTATCCTTCCATATGATGACACAACAAGATAAAAATTGACAGGCTCTTTAATCCGAAAATTTTAATTCATGGACATATGCATTCCTCGATGATTAGGTAAAAAATAGTCTATGTTACTAAAGATGCTTTAGGGGCGGTCATAAAGAAATGAAAAGAACTAACTGTAAAGGAAAGCAGTAATGGCTCAGAAGATGAAGTTCTTAAACCAGAGAAAACAGGACTAATATCAGACCTTACAGAAAAGAAAAATCTGAAGAGAGAGCATGTGTGTATGCATACAAACACACACACACACACACACACACACACACACACACACACTCATGCACACATACACACACCTTAACAGATTGGGACTATTTTCCATCTGACTCCTCTACTGGCATGTTCATCCTTTAACAAATAAATCAGAACAGAGGAGACAAGAATGTGGTTTCAATTTAGATTAAATATCAAGTGGAATCGTTTGTTCTGAGAGAGGAAATGAGGTCAATTTTACACATAGATTTATGACGGTCTAATCAGATGTAGTAGTTGCTTGGCAGGTAGGAGAGTTTTGATTGAAAACACAACTATAAAGTTGACCTTCAATAGCTAGTTATCCATGCATCATCGTCTAGGGTTTCTTAGACCCCAGTTTACATCCTTTCCCCCATCCTTCAAATCAGGTTTCCCTTTCCTTCCTATACATTTTGTCTGTCCTCAATCTCCTTCTGTTTCTCTATTTTCAAAACTGAATTTTTCATTCTTCTTTGCAACACTCAGTATAATAGAAAGGAGATGATCTAGGGACACAGAATTTAGATTGATATAATGACCAGCAGCTAGTCAACTCCAAATTCACTCTCTCATTGCCCAACAATAATAGTATATTTATTTTAAGGTGAAATTGTCTTCCACTTTGGAAAAATAACATCTTTGTAGTTTGAAACATTAACAACTTCAGTGTTAGACCTGACACACTGAAACTTCTAGAGGGAAAGTGGGATATAATGTAGATATAATGTGCTTATCAAATAGATAAGGGCTTTCTGAGTAAGATTCGAGTCATGCAAGAAATTAAGCTAACAATCAAAAATGGGATATCATGAAACTAAAATGTTTCTATACAGCAAAGAACACTGTTATCTAAAGGAAGATGGAGGCCAGAGAATATATATTTGACAATTTGTGACTGTAATATACAAAGAATTTGAAAAAAAACCCTAAAACTTCATGAAAGCAAATAACAATTTAAAAATGAACTAGGGGAATGCCAGGGAGGAGAGGAGGTAGGAGTGGGTGGATGGGGGAGCACCTTAATAAAAGCAGGGGGAGGGGGAATGGATGGGGATTTCCAGAGAGGAAACCGGGAAAGGGAATAACATTTGCAATGTAAGTAAATAAAATGTTGAATAAAAAAAGAAGAAACAAAGTGAAAAAAAATGAACTATGGAAGCAAGTAAATACTTCTCAAAAAAAGAAATAATAATGGGCACTAAACACTTGAAAAAGTGTTCAACAAGCCATGGCTATACTTGGGCTACAGAAGAGGCTTCCCTCTAGTGTCCTCTGCTGTGATAAAATGAAGTTCTGATTGGACCCCAGTGAGACCAATGAAATCACGAATGTCAACTCAGCAGATCAGGAACCTGATCAAAAATGGGCTGATCACCCGGAAACCTTTGACTGTTGATTTCTGGGCTCCATGCTGGGAAAACATGGCTCTGTGAAGGACAAGCATGTGAGCATATGGAAGCAGAAGGGTACACCCTGCCCTCAGATGCCAGAGAAGGTGACCTGGATGAGAAGAAGGAGGATCCTGTGCCAGATTCTCAGGAGATACTGAGAATCTAAGGTTGACTGCCATATGTATCACAACTTGTACCTGAAGTTCAAAGTGGATGTATTAAATAAAATCAAGGGTTCTCATGCAGCACATCCACACACTGAAAGCAGACAAGGCCCACAAGAAGCCACTGGCCAAGGCTCACAGATTTAAGACCAAGGAAGCATGGAAGCACAGGGAGGAATGTCTCCAGATAAAGAATGGAGAGATTGTCAAGACTCCATCCAAGGAGGAAGAGACCAAGAAATGAAGCTTGCCTCGTGTTTGTGCATAGCAGTCTGGCTGTAGCCTCACATGTATCAGTTATTAAAAAAATAAAATAATAAAAAAGAAGCCTTAAAAAAAAAAGAAGAAAGAAAAGAAAATTGTTCAACATCCTTACCTATCAGGTAAATGAAGATTAAAACTACATCAAGGGAGAAGAAAAATATGGCAGACATAAACAATGGAATTTTATTCATCTATAAAGAAAATTCTAATCATTTATTTTATAGAAGAATGAATGGGTATGGAAAATATTATACTTATTTAGGTATTTTAAATTCACAAAGTCAAATGCTCCATGTTTTCTGTCATGTGTTATGGAGAACACAGCTCTGGGCTGTGAGGTATTAGGAAATTATGATGTCAACAAAAGATTTGTTTTTCAAATATGCTCAGTTTATTCTAACAAACATTCCCTACCATATTATGCTAATATAAAAGTTAAAAAGATATCTCACCATGTGGGGAACAATTGATTGGGCAGAAAATGCTGAAGGGGTTCCAGTGCGTAATCCCTCCAGTGAGATCAGTTTGAACGCTTGCAGGCTTGACCCAAATCCACCATAAAATCCTTCAGCTGTGGCAAGCTGAGAAGATGACAGTAAGGAGGTCCTTGAAACTACTGAGCTGGCAGACATGTGCAAACCTTGCAACAGTGCTCAGAGTTCAGCTCTTACTGAAGTCAGGTTCAAACAGAATCTCAAGTCCTCTTGCAGAAGAGTATTAATACAAGAAGCTGGAGAAGCAAAAGCTTTGTCTCCCAATGTGATCTAGAGATCATTTCCAGTGTTCTGATCTTTGTAGCATTTCACTGGGCAGTAGTTTTGTGTCAAGAGGATTATATCTTGGGGTTGATTCATGAGCATAACATCACCACCTTGGGGTTAGTTCATTAGCATATCCAGTCCTGTATTGGGGTTATATCTGAGCTTCTGAGTCACCTGGTTATAGCAGTTCTTTTAAGGCCTAGCTAGATTGCACCAAGCTGCCTAATGACAAGCACCTATCTTACACTATATAATTCTAAGTAATTTAAAATGTTTCCTTCTATGCTCCTCACATATATGGCACATGTTTTTTTTTTTTAAGTTTTGAAATTGTATTTACATTAGAGTGACAATAGGCAGGGAAGCTACAAGTCATTAGAGGGGACAGGGTGTCCAGAAGAGGCATTAAGGAAAGTATAGATAGGAGAACACCAAATGATATGAAGGCAAAGGAAGGGAACACCAGGAAGACTGTTCAAATAAGGTTGGGAGTAAGAAGAAATGTGAGAGAAAGTTAACTAAAACTGAGGATGTAGGAGGAAGCCAATTAGAAACACTATATGCTATTTAAAAATGGTAATTACAAGGACTTTGAATGGAGGTACCTTGTCTGAATGGATTAAGCTAACACCAGAAGCTGTGAGTAACTAAAGATAAAGCCCAATGCTATGTATGGGATATTTTGCTATGAGTTGTTCATCCAGAAGACTTCAGAGTTTTCAAAACAATATAATCTATTTATATTGTTTTTTATTGTCCAACAGAATTAGATTGTTGAAGATATCATACATACTATGAGGGCATTGTTCAGGGATACTATATTGTGATTAATCTAGAAACTTCTATGCTGACTAGCATTCATAGTGATGAAAATTTTCAATGCATAGAGTTAGAAAGGAAAAGTCATGAAAAAACTTACTGAGCTCTGAATCTTTTTATAATGTGATTCTGAGTATATCAAGATATGTCCACTGGTACAATAATTGCATGATATTTATGGATGGAATCTGAAGGCCCCAAACCCAGGTGGTGTTTATGCTTGGTACGGTGAATATGGTCAGAGGCTCATAGTTAATCATGGGCCTTAGAAATAAATCTAGTAATTTTTAATTATTTCAATGTCTGGCCTAATGGATATGTCAAAATGAATTCATAGCTGCCCCCCAGCCTATCTTTTGTGTCATGGAATAAGAGTTAATGGAGAAATACATAACTAGTCTATATTCTAAAAATAAGTGATTTTTAAGTGCCTGTCCTTCAACAGAATACCTCCATTACCTCTTCCATGTGCCAGGGAACATGCAGAAGAGGGAATGAAAAGAAGCTAAGAGCCTGATGCTGGTAAAGAAGGCATTGAAACCCTATAGCCTCAGCATTAATAGATCTTGCGGTCATGAACCCACAGCAGATGTAGTTATCTGCACAAGGAATGCACAAAAGTGGAATCATCAACGTTTAGTCATGAATAGAGCAGAATTTCATAAAACCACACTGTTCTCCACAAGGCCATTAGTAATTGATGGCATCCTGGAAAGGAGAAGCCATTGTCTTTTATGGTATAACCACTGAAGTTCTCATGCTTCAGCAGATAGATCTGTACCTCATCCATGTGGGTGGTCCTGGTTAAAGGTAGTGGGGCCAAAAAATAAAACAAAAAGATATGATAGAGGATAGATTGTTGTGAGAAGTAAATTATGGAGGCAGGAAAAGCATATAAACCATATATGTATATATGGGCTTGTTAGCTCGTGCATGAGAGCAGTCGTGGGTCCTCTTGGGCAGAGTTGTGGTTCCTACAGTTCCAGGGAGCAGAAGCATGGTAATTTGACTGAGTTCACTCCACAAGGTATGTGGGGGTAGGGCTTCTGAGAGAGGGTCTCTGGGCTGATGGCTGATCTGTAGGCCAGTGGTCTCCATCTTTGGGTCTGCAGATACTGCTGAGAGCCATGGAAGAACAGAGACTGGGGTTGTACAGACTGAACCAGCCCACAGCTGAGAGGAATGAGGGGAAGGGAAGCCCCAACAGTGGCCCTTGTTACCAGGACTCACTTGGCTGGGTTGGCTAGCTTGCTTGAATTGACAGGGCTTCGTGGCTGGAACGTAGAGAAGTCTTCTGGCAGGAGATTAAACAGCAGCTCAGTAGTCAAAGGCCTTCTTCACAGTTTCCCATGGCAGAGCCCCAATGACATGAGGAAATCCATGGTTCCAAAATGTTTATTGTGATGGCCGAAAGTAGATGAATCTGGCTGCACCTCCTCCCTCAGGGCAGACCTGAGTTAAATAGAGAGGAAGGAGGGAGGAGTGTCTGAGAAAGAATGTTTAATTAGCTACTCCCTCTGGCCTTCAAGTATCTCATTAATATGAAAATATTTTGAGGCTGAGGTCTATAGTCATGTACTCTACCTGTGGAATGGCTGGTAGGGGCCTTGCCCTACAGAACTGAAAGGTGCTGATCAATGGAGGTCTTAGACAGAGTGTCAGGAGCCTGGAGTCTGGGAGTGTGGAGAAATGTATTCTGTTCCTTGCAGGGTCTCTGGCCATTTCTAGCAAGTCCTCTACCACAAACCAAGCTATCCTTTTACAGTCCCCAAACTACTCCCTTTTCTTTTTTAAAAGGAGTGGCATCATTGAAGTGACTGTGTCATCAGTAGTGAAACTTTTGGATGAGGAAGTCAAAAGAAAACAGTATATATATAGGCTGTGGGGTAGCACAATTAAGTCATAGGATAAGGAGAGTTGAGGGTGGGGGTTGGGAGGACAAGAGATCATTGAATCAATTAATTACAGTTTGTAGAGTTTAAGGGTAATAACAACTTATTAATCTAGATAGACATTATGTTTTCCTTCGTAACATGTAAGTTTCTCTAAGTTTAGTAGCTACTTGACTTCAGCAAGAGAGTTCATCTATAGCTGGAAGGTCTAGATCTGTCTTCTGTAGGACTCAGCATGTGTCTCTAGGTCTCAGCATGTGTCTCAGGAGTCTTCAGTCAGATGAGGTGTCTGGAGGAAGGCAGCTTGGTGTCCCAGGCAGGTTCCAGGAGATGGTGTTGTCTCTGCTGGATTTGTGCGAGCATCTGTAAATTGATCACAAGAGGGGAGCAGCACCTTGGCAGGGGGATATCTGCGAAGGGCAGGTACCAAGCATTAGGCTACTTGGGAGCACATTATGCTCTATCATTATAATCCTAGGAAGGCAAGAGTGTTTGAGGAAATTTAGTCCTAAGAGGCACCTTTGAGTCTGTTTTGGATGGTTGAGGAAGAAAATCATCATGTTAATTATGTATCCGGAATAGGCAGCAACAGTTTGTCTACAAAAGGACACTAATTATTAATTAAGGGCTGAAAAATGGTGATCAGCATAGTTGATTTGACCTGTGGAAGTAGATTAGGTGGCTTTTGAACCTTAAAGAAATCTCAAAGAGGTTGAAAAATTCTCGGACATATATCATGAGTGTTAGGGAAAAAAGGAAAAGTTTAAATAAGAAACAAGAAAATTTGGGGTTGAAAAGCACCAACATTGTTTTAGGTATTCCTGTTAGGGAGAAAAAGCATTAAAACTTGGGTTAAGGGTCTCAGGTGTGCTTCTCTGTTGTCTTTGGCAGGTTTAGAAGCAGTGGGGGGAGGGGCCTGCTATGCCATGTGCTTTGCACCTGTAGATTTTGGGCAAATTTCATTACATCTAAATTGCAACTATCTGTAATTCATAGGATTCTGCAGTCTGCCTCAGCTGATCTTCAATCTACATTGGAATCCTACAGAAGTATTATACTACCAGCAAAGGAGTGCCGCAGCAGCAGGACAGATTTACTAATTGATCAGAGTGGAAACAAGCAGGCAAAAAGCAAAAGCTTCCTTCTCCCATGTCCTTGTATATAGGCCATCACTAGAAGGTGTAGCCTAGACTTAGCATGGATATTCTTATCTTAAAAAGTCCAATCAAAGCCAGGTAAGGGTGGCACACAGGTTTAAACCCAGCACATGGGAGGCAGAGGCAGGTGGATTTCTGAGTTCAAGGCCAGCCTGGTCTACAAGGTGAGTTCCAGTTCAGCCAGGGCTATTACAGAGAAACCCTGTAGAGAAAAACCAAAAACCAAAAACCAAAAACAAACAAAAAAAAAAGTTCAATCAGGAAAATTTTGTCACAAATGTGCCCAGTGTTGAGGTTTTAGTTGATTCCAGGTATAGTCACATTGATAACCAAAATTAGCCACCACAATATGTCATCCATATTTTATAATGTCAATATTGACCAGCCCATATTTCCCATCCTGGTTACACCAATCAAGAATTACTTATGTGAAAAATGCATAAAATGCATAAATGATCTCTCTCTCTCTCTCCCTCTCCCTCTCCCTCTCTCTCTCTCTCTCTCTCTCTCTCTTTCTCTCTCTCTCTCTCTCTCCCCTATTCCTGTCCCTGTCCCTGTCCCTGTCCCTGTCCCTGTCCCTGTCTCTATCTCTATCTCTATCTCTATCTCTATCTCTATCTCTATCTCTATCTCTATATCTCTGTCATCTCTATCTCCTCCTTTCTAAACAAATTATTGAGGACACAGATACATGAAAATTGTGAAACAAAGGTTTCTTAATTCTAGGTGAAACTTGTCTGAATCTAAGGTAGAGACAGTGACACAAGAGTGTAATAGAATGGATTTGGGGTTCATTACCTGTGTCAATTAAATAATTAAAAGGCTGGAAAAATCTTAGGCACGGACAGTCACCAGCAGATGATATTTTTAAAGATAAAGAAGTATGCTCTTATAAAACAAATACGCAAAATCACACACACATTCACAAGATATGCATGCATGTGAACACAAAGACACAAGGGGCAAGGCACACACATGTGATTATACACAGAGAGCAAGGCACACACACACACATGTGAGCACACAGCACAAGACAAATAAACATGCAAATATATACACACATGCACAACAAATCACACAGAGAGAAAACCTTCCTGCCAAGCTAAGAGGGACGCAAGTCTCTTTTATCTTACTGATGGTTATATAAATATTTTTGGTTGTCTTTATGGGTCCTCCCCTCAGCTTGAATTGATGATCCTAGAAAAAAAGGACTGAGAGCCCATAAGCAAGTATAGGCTTGACCATGAACATTTCTGACAAGACTGGACCAATTAATTAGGATGCCCTGCTGGTTGGAGAACAAGCTTGCAGGAATGGAAGAAGTCAGAAGTTTGCCACTATCATTATTTATTTGTTCTTTTTTCCCCAACTGTCTCCCTGTAAGGGATATATCTAGCTCACAGTCTCTCACTAGCACAGCCAGCATAAAGAATAATCTTTCTGTTTTAGATAAAAAAGTAATTCAGTTGTAAGTTGATACTGTTATCTCCTTAAAATGACCAAGACATATTTGCCTGTTTAGTTTAGTCTAGAGGTGCTTTCACAGGGTTCATTCCAGAGACAGCCTAATAAGCCAGGGATTCAGATGATACCCAGTATATCCATCAATCCTCTTAATGTCTGAGTGTAACATTCCACATCACCTCTAGCTGAATAAAAGGAAAAATAACCTGCCAGTTCTAATAGTATGCCCAGTTCCCATGCCAAATAAATATGAACACACTGGAAAGTTTGACAGAATGGAATGAGTAGCAAAATCTATAATATTTAATTACAAACTGAAATTTTTACATGGGATTCCTTTGACAGTTTTAACTCTTATGTGACTGGGAAATACATAAGGCAATCTGGCATTCAAACGAGAATATTTAACCTCAGCTCACTTCTCCCAGGTATGAATAACAGTACAAATGTGTGCATACATAGGAAAAATAACCTCACCATTTTAATTTCTTTCGAAAGTATGAGGAAATTTAAATACTTAGAATAACTCAAAGATATGTAGACAGAGAGACTATAAATAGCATTTCAAAGGAAAGGAACAAGTAATAAATAATGATTTGACATTTGATACATAATTTCTCTCAATTCTGTCTTTTTTCAACAATCTCATGTTCAAAACCTTTTAGTCGAAGGCTGGAGAGATAAGTCAGCATTCAAGAACACTTGATGCTAATCCAGACAACTGGTTTGGTCCACAGAACCCATGTTGGCAGCACACAAGTGCCTATAACTTATGCTTCAGGGAATCTGATATCCACTTTTAGATTCAGTTCGCACCTGCACACACATGGCATCCATTCACACATACACATACAAAATGTACTAAGTATTTTACAAGTTGATACTTGAAAAACAAAAATTTTAAGTAGCTCTGTGGCACCATTAGAATATTTGGTTCTTCTAGCAAGCAATAATTTTTTACCTCTTTTTTTTGTGTTAATTTATTCATCCACTTTAGAGACATGTCTCCAGTTCATGTACAGGAAGCTGGGAATAAAAAAAAGAACAGACATAGCTTCTCTTCTAAATCTCTAGGAATGTGAGAAATTATTCAAATAGAGGAAAAATTAAAGTATTATGTAGTCAATTCCTTGAAAAAGAAATACGGAGTGTATGAACTTTTAGCAACTATGTCCAAAATTTTGACATTATAACAGTGTTTTTATCTATAAAGCTCAGCCACAAGATCCTTCCTTCATGTGACAAAAATAATCATGAAATAAAAGACATAATGTTTTATATAAGGGTGATTGTAAATAATTAACATCTTTAGCCAATACATTCTGTATCCTAGAGAGGCTTGCTAAACCATACTCACAGGTGAAATCTGACCTGCTACCTCTTTTGTAAGGAAAGATTGATTGGTGTGCAGTTGTATCCATTTGTTTACATTATCTATGAATGTTTTCTGTGCTACGCTGGCAGAACATTGACTTTTTGCAGCACAGACCTCCTATCTCTGGAAAGATGCTGAAAACACTATTTGTCTCTTTGGAAAAGACATTACTGTACCACTTGTACAGGTAATGAAGGAAGTGAGAGTGCAGAGGGAGTGATCAGCTTAAAAATGATATTGTTAGAAGTGTCAGCCAGAGAAAAATAGGTGATGTTGATACTGGAGATGCTGAGCCACTCATGGATTCAAGAAATATTTAAGAAATAAACTGGGAAGAAGTTGATGAATTATTGAAGGTGGTAAATGAAGACGAGGACTATTTTAAGGATAAGATTTATGCTTATGTCTTATGCTGAAGGATGGATAATAATGCCACTTACTAGAAATGTATCAAGTTTATAAACAAGAAAGATTATGTTTAATTTTGGAAACATCATGTTTCAGTTGTCTGTGAAATATCCCACATGTAATATGCTGTGTATTGTTCATGCTGAAAGATAAAAATCTGAACTGTTTTGCACTGGATGCTTTTAGTTCCTTTGTCAAAAATCAAATGACCATAGGTGTGTGGGTTCATTTCTGGGTCTCCAATTCTATTCCATTAATCTACCTGCCTGACTCTGTACCAATATCATTCAGTTTTTATCACTATTGCTCTGTAATACAGCTTGAGGTCAGGGACAATGATTCCCCTAAATTTTTTTTATTGTTGAGAATAGTTTTTGCTATCCTGGGCTTTATCTTATTCCAAATGAACTTGAGAATTGTTCTTTCTAACTCTATGACAAATTGAGTTGGAATTTGATGGGGATTGCATTGAATCTGTAGATTGCTTTTGGCAAGATGGACATTTTTACTATATTAATCCTGTCCATCTTTGAACATGAGAGATTTTTCCATCTTTTGAGATCTTGGATTTCTTTCTTCAAAGACTTGAAGTTATTGTCATACAGGTCTTTCACTTGCTTGGTTAGAGTCATACCAAGGTATTTTATATTATTTGTAACTATTGTGAAGGGTGTCATTTCCCTAATTTCTTCCTCAGCCTGTTTATCCTTTGAGTAGAGGAAGGCTACTGATTTGTTTGAGTTAACTTTATATCCAACTACTTTGCTGAAGTTGTTTATTAGGTTTAGGAGTTCTCTGGTGGAAGTTTTGGGGCCACTTAAGTATATTATCATATCATCTACAAATAGTGATATTTTGACTTCTTCCTTTCCTATTTATATCACTTTGACCTCCTTTTGTTATCTAATTGCTCTGTCTAAGACTTCGAATACTGTATTGAATAGGTAGGAAGAAAGTGGACAGCCTTGTCTAGTCCCTGATTTTAGTGGGATTGCTTCAAGTTTCTCTCCATTTAGTCTGATGTTGGCTACTGGTTTGCTGTATATTGCTTTTACTATGTTTAGGTATGGGCCTTGAATTCCTGATCTTTCCAAGACTTTTACCATAATGGGGTGTTGAATTTTGTCAAATGTTTTCTCAACATCTAGTTAGATGATCAAGTGGACTGAGCACAAGGTCCTCAATGGAAGAGTTAGAGAAAGGACTGAAGGAGCTGAAGGTGTTTGCAATCCCATAGGAAGAACAACAATATCAATCAACCAGACCACCCCAGACCTCCCAGGGACATAACCACCAACCAAAGAGTACATACACATAGAGGGACCCATGGGTCCAGCTGCATATGTAACAGAGGATGGCATTTTTGGGCATCAATGGGAGAAGAACCCCTTTGTCCTGTGAAGGTTTGATGACCCAGTGGAGAGGAATGCCAGGGTGGGGAGGCAGGAGTGAGTGAGTGAGTGAGTGAGTGAGTGAGTGAATGAGTAGGGGAACACCCTCATAGAAGCAGGGAGATGGAGGGAAACCAGGAAATGAAATAACATTTGAAAGTAAATAAAGAAAATATCTAATTAAAAAAAAAGAAATCTGAACTAGATCTACATTGAAATATACAACCGTATTTGAATGGGAGACATGTATATGGATGGAACTGCCTAGAAATGATATTTGGTACAAATTTTAAGAGACTCCAGGTCTTCTGAACTAAGCTAAATAAGATATCTTGCATAGAGTACCAGAAAAGTGACATACTACAAACACAAGGGGGAAACAGGAAAAACAGAGTGCCTAATTGTACATAGTCATTGAACAAAAAAATTAACTGATAAATGAGGACAGTCATAATTGGTACCAAAGCCAAAGTCACAACTGATAAAAATATAAATTACAGACTAGGATAGACAGTTCTTTTAATCCCATTGAGAAAAGGAAGAAAGACATTGTTAGGTATGCCTACACCAGCTAGGCTACCTAGGAAACTCACATATCTTTTGCTGAAATTTTTGTACTCATCACTGGGTTATGGATTTTAATAATGAGTTTCAGCAGTATCCTAGCACATCCTATATTGTACTGTCATCAGGATTCTTCTTTGATTAAATCATAGTCATTTTTGTAACTACCTGAGTTGGTTTTGCAGTTTTTACCCTCTGACTTAGCTAGCAATGGATATCTGTTGATTTGAAAAGCAGAATGAGCAGATTATATAGTCAATGGCTGGGTAAAAACAATCATTTGTGAACTGCTTTTTTATTCATTTATTATATTTATATATTTATTTTTAATTAGTAAGTAACACATTTTAGTTACATTTCTAGTGCTGAGACAAAACAGCATGACCAAGGCAACTTGTAAAAGAAAAAAATTAATTTGGGAACTCATAGTTAAAGAGAGGCTATGGTGGTCATGGCAAGACATATTATAGCAAGCAGACCTGGTCCTCAAGCCATAGCTGGGAGCTTCTATCTGATCCACAAATACAAGGCAGATAAAGGGAGCTAACTAGGATTGGTGTGTGCTTTTGAAACCTCAAATTTTGCCACCGGCAACATACTTCCTCCAAAAAGACCGTACCTCCTCATCTCTCCCAAGAAGTTCCACCAACTAGAGAGCAAGAATTCAGCTGTTTGAACATATAGGGGACATTCTCATTCAAACCACCACACTGTGTAAGCACGGTACACTGCAAGATGCTTGTTTTAATGTTGATGTACACTGTAAAATGGCTAACTCAAGTTAATGATTATGTATTGTTTTTATATATGTATTTTTGTACTGACAATATTTAAACTCTATCCATTTAGTAATTTTAAGTGGAAAATAGTTTTTTTAAAAAAAATAGTCACCATGTTGTACAATAAATTTGAATTACCTTCTGGCTAATTTTGTGTCTTTTGATTACTAGCTCCCAAATTGCAGTCAACTTGTTGACCTCTGGTAAATACTATCCTGACTCTAGCTTCTGAAAGATTGACCTTTCAGATTCTATATACATGGGTATTTATCCATTAGTGTCAGACTTACATCACTTGGTATAATATTCCAGATTCACCCAGGGTTTCATTTCCTTTAAAGGCTAATGAATATCCCATTGCTCACACATACTACCCTTTCGTTACCAGTTTACCGACTCAGGGACATTTAGGTAAATTCTGCACCTTGGCTATAATGCGTCAACAAAAATGATGTGGCAAATTACACTTTGACATGTAATTGTGTTTTCTAGAATATGTTTTCTGGATGTGTATCGAGAAGTGAAATATCTGAATCATATATTAGTCCTATTTTAATGTTTTAGGGAAACTCTGTCCCATTTCTCTAAAATGATTATACTTATGTACATTTCCACAAAGTCTTTATAAGTGATTTATACAACCTTTGGGCTAACCAAGACATATATTCTATATTTTGATAATAGTCCTTTTAAACAAGTAGAGATGGTATATACATTTCTGATGTTCAATTCCTATTTTAAAATATCAATCTTTCTGCATTTTCTTTTAAAAATACTTTTTTCTAAGTCCTGTGATAGTTCTAAATTAAGTTATCTTCTTGTTTAAAGTTAAAGCTAATTATATTTTGAACATTAACACCTAACAGATGGACCAATCAAAATTATTTTTCCTACTCCACAGGTTATCCCTACATTTACTAGCTCTTTCCTTCTATGTATTATATGTGAATCAAATGTGTAAATGACATGACTGTCTTATAGGAAGTAATAAGTCTAATAATTTATCTTAATTTAATCTTGCTTAAAAATAAACACAAACTGAAGAGATGGCTTAGATGCTTAAGAACACTGACTGTTTTTCCAGAGGACCTGGCTTCACTTCCTAGCACCAACAAAGAGCTTCACAGCTGTCTATAAATTCAGTTCCATGGACCTGACACAAATACACACACACACACACACACACACACACACACACATATGGAAAACACCAATAAACATCAAATAAAAATATAAAAATATTTAAAAACCAAAACCACCTAAATTCCAACTGCTTTTGTGATATGTCTTAAAAATGTATAAGGCTAATTTGAACTAAAATACTTAAGATTTAAAATAACATGCAAGAGGATTGTGACTATCATCACATCTATATTACACTACATATCCCAGTGTGACTAATTATACAAGCCAAACTAATTATAAGTATTCTCTGAAAAACTTGACTATAGACATTTTCCAAAAGGTTAAAATTAAAATAGTATCTGATCGTATAGTACTTTCACAGAAGTACATTTTAAAAACTTAATAATGAATTTCATAAAACTCAAGTGTGACAATGTCTAATGGTAATATTCAGTAAAACAGGAAATAGTATAGATGTTGATCAGTAAAAGAAATAGTACAGCTCTTATGAGTCATTTTATTATTGTGTTTCTTTAGTACAGTAGTTCTCAATCTGTGGGTCACAACCATTTGAGGGTCACGCATTGCATCAGAATCTTACCTATCAGATATTTATGTTAAATTTAATTAGAGTAGAAAATTACAGTTATGAAGTAGAAACAAAATATTTTATGTTTTGGGATCAGAACAACATGAAGAAATATATTAAAAAGTTGCAGCATTACGAAGGTTGAAAACTATTGCTTTAACATAACTGTAGTATTTGGTTTTCTCATAGGTCCCTAGACTATCTCTTCTCAGGTCCTTGGCTACCCAGTGTTGGGTATAGGTTCCATCTCATGAAGTGTGTCTTAACTCAAATCAGATATTGGTTGGTTACTCCCACAAGCTTTGTAAAACTATTGTACCAGCATATCATGCAAAGAGATCACTATTGTAAATCAAATGGATTGTAACTGGGTTGTGCTTACCTTGCTCCATTGGTAATGTTACAAAATCTAGTCTAGTCCATAGGGATGAAGACTCTAGGTAGGTTACAGCTTTGTAGCAGTATATTTCCTGCTGCATTAAACTCGGTATTTTGGGAGGAGCTAATATGGGAGGAGTAAGGAGAGGAAGATGAGAAGGAAGAGGAGGAGCTAAGTGAGGAGATGTAGGAGCAATGGAGAGCCAAGCATGAATGGAGAGCAGTCCTGGGTAACAACATATATCTAGGTTAGTTAATTGGTTAACACTTCTAATTGTGTGGGCATCTTGTTATTTGAGCATTACCTGTTGAAGTAATTATTCAAAATCAGCCTCTGGCTCAAGTCGACTATTTAAGCTGTGGCGACTCTGCCTAGCTCAGCTGCCATGTTTCTCAGCCAGAGGCCATGTGTGTGCCCCAGTTAGAAATAGCCCCACCAGAAACACCAGCCCTGCCATCCATGGGATGCCAGCATGAGAGATGTCTCTGCCAATCTTACATGCTGTCTCTGCTAGGCTGGGCATTGCCCAGACCATCTTGCCATCCATGCACTACCAGTAGAAAGATGAGACTCTAATGCTTACAGATTAATCAAAGGCTTATATATTTGGTAATGATCAGTAACAAGATACCCATACAATCAGAAGTGTAACCCAATACCCAACCTAGATATACCAACTACCTTTGATTGCTACAGACACGAGAACATCCGCCTCCATCTCCTATCCCTTTGCCTTTGTCTCTGTCTCTCTGTCTCTCTGTCTCTGTCTCTCTCTCTCTCTGTCTCTCTCTGTCTCTCTCTGTCTCTCTCTCTGTCTCTCTCTCTCTGTCTCTCTCTCTCTCTCTCTCTCTCTCTCTCTTTCTCCTAGCTCCTCCTCTTCCTTTTCCTCCTCTCCTCCTTACTCCTCCTCTTCCTCTTCCTCTCCTAACTTTTCCCACCTTAGCTCCTCCTACATTACCAAATAGGTAAAGCTGTTGGATAATCTTTAAACATTAGAGTCTCATTTCTACCAGGTACTGCATGGATGGCAGGATGATCTGGGCTCAGCCCAGCCTTGTGGAGACAGGATGGAAGATTGGCAGAGCCATCTCCCATGCTGACGTCTTGTGGGTGGCAGGACCGGTGCTTCCAGCCCACTTAAGCCTGTGGACTGAGCTGGGCAGAAGTAGGAATACAAGGCCGCTCGTGGCCTCAGGCCTTGCCAAGTTGGGAAGATGGCAGCTCCCATAACTACAAGGCAGATTAACCACAACACAGCTTGATATCTCTGTTTAATGAGTTGTGTGGGTATTGTTTTCAGCAATAGGAAATTGCCATCAGTTTGTGGCTAGCTACCAGTGGTCTTGGCAATACACTGCCATACTAGTTAGAGTTACTATTGCTGCACCAAACACAGTGATCAAAAGGCAAGTTGGGGAGGAAGGGGTTTTCTTTTTCAGCTGATACTACTACATTGCTTTTCATCACCAAAGGAAGCCAGGGCAGGAAGTCAAGCAGGGTAGAAACTTGGAGCGGGAGCTGATTCACGGGCCATGGGGGAGTGCTGATTATTGCCTTGCATACCTTGGCTTTCTCAGTCTGCTTTTGTTATAGAACAGGGAGCCACCAGCTTAGTTATGGCACCACCCACATTAGACTGGGCCCTCCTGTATTGATCACTAGTTGAGAAAATGTTTTACAACTGCATCTCATGGAGGCGTTTCCTTGACTGAGGCACCTTCATCTACAATGACTCTGTCTTGCCTCATGGATTCCCATGAGAAACTTTTAACTAAGAACTCAAGTAGATGTAACCTAGAAGTGTCCACTGTATTAGGTTTCTCCTCAGATGACCCTTACTTTCAGCAGTCCTACCTAATATTTCCTCCCTGGCTCCTCTTCCTTCCCCTTTCTATTTGATCCTCTAATTCCAACTCCCCATTTATCTATCCATACATATCTACTATATGACATAACTCTCTTCTTATGATCTGCGTGGCTATATAAATTGTAGTTTCCTTATCAATGAATTTAATAGCTAATATTTAAATACAAGAAAATACATAGCATATTTAAATTTCTGGGTCTGTCTTACCTTACTCAGGATTATTTTTTTGTTTCCACCCATTTACCTATGATTTCATTTTTTTATAATATAACTTTTATTAAATTTGGTTTATGGGGTTCATACTTAACAATAATACGTTCTGGTTACCCTTGTTTCTGACTCAGTTTTCTTTCCCTCCCTTCCCTCTTCCCCTACCAAACCCCTTCAAGCCTTTTCCCACATTGATGTATGCCTTTTTGTAAAATTGGATATGTTATTTATTTACATTTCAGATGTCATCTCCTTTCCCCATTTCCCCTTCCTAGAAACCCCCACCCCTTCTCCCCTTTTCCGTCTTGCTTTTATACCATTTTAATTACATGCAAGTATTAAGATCAGTTCTAGATTGAGTGACTAGCAATACAATAGGTGGAAATAATCAAGGAACAAGCAAGACAATAAACACAAATAGTCAAAGAACAAGCAAGCAATAAACAAAATTCTGTGAACACTCCCATGATCACTGTTTCTAACGGCTTATCAGGATTAACATAATATTTGAGCCAATTTCCCTGTCTGTGGGACTGCAAAAGGGTATTCTGGTTCATGGCTAGGCAGGTGCCTAGAACCCCGAGACTCTGAGTGAGAATCGGCAGGAGTTCGGCATGCCCCCAGAATCCAGGGTCCTGAAAAACAGTCCAGTCTCCATAGAATTACATTGTTCAGTCACATAGGCCAGACTATAGGCCTCAGGCCCTAGGGATTTACATACTAATGAAGGCCAGACAGCCCCTCCCAAAGTGCAGGGGTAGAGGGTGTGACTAGAGGCCTCAGGGGCTAGGGATTTACATATTAATGAAGGCTAGAGGGTGAAGTAAATTAAGCATGCCTCCCCAGATCCTCCCCCTTTCTCCCTCCCTATATAATTCGGGACTGCCCTGAGTTTTAGGGGGCATACTTCCAGATCCATCTACCATCTGCCATGACAATAAACCCTTTTGGAACCAAGGACTTCCTCGTGTCATTGGAGCCTGCCACCGCCAAAGCCTCCAGGCCGCTGGAACCATAGAAGTTCCTCCTGCAAGTGGGACCTTCTAATTTGTATCCTCTTGATCACCTTCAGTCGTCTTACTACTCTCACTAAGATTTAAAGTACTATATTGAGTAGTATGGAGAGAGTGTACAATCTTGGTTTGTTCCTAATTGTAGTGGAATTGTTTTGAGCTTCTCTTCGTTTAAGTTGATGGTGGCTATGTGCTTGTTGTAAGTTGCTTTTATTATGTTGAAGCATGTCCATTATATCTCTGATCTCTCCAGGAATTGAATCATAATGTATGGTGGATTTTTTTCAATGGCCTTTTCTAAATCTAATAAGATGATCATATATTTTTTCTTTTAATTTACTTACATAGTTCAGTAGTTCTCAATCTCAAACAGGTGACAATCCCTCTGGAGGTTGAATGACTCTTCCATAGAGGTAGCATAAGACCTTCAGAAAACACAGATATTTGTGTTATAAGGTAACAGTATCAAAATTATAGTCATGAAGTAGCAACAAACATAATTTTTTGGTTTGGGTTCATCCCATCATGAACAATTATATTAAATGCTTGCAGCAGTAAAAAGGTTAAGAACCATTGATATAGTGGATTATATTTATTAATTTTTGTATAATGAACCATACTTCTATTACTGGGATGAAGCATTGTGAATGATCATTTGGATGTGTTCTCGAATTCAGTTTGCAGGTTTCTTATTGGCTACTTTTTGCATTTATGGTCATAAGGGAAAATGATTTGTAATTTTCTCTGTTGGGCCTTTATATAAGTATCAGGATAACTATGGCCTCATAAAGAATTGATCAACCCACTGGCAATAGCAAAGAGGCACCAAGTTACTGAAGGTGTTCTTATATCAGTCAGGGGCAGATCAGATGGCAGTCCTTTCTTCATCCTACCTTGATGCCTGGTTTGATGGCCAAAGCTGTTTTATGCCCAGGATTCATAAAAAATCAAATCATCACAGAATGGAACAGGGAAATCAGACAGAAACCTGTGGACCACTATGCTACCCACAGACCTGCCCTCCAGTGCATTGCACAGGTGGGCCATAGATACCTGCTTGCAGACTAGCACTGCAGTGTGGGTGGATGGAGGATGTCACCCTGGGGCCCATCAGCTGTTTTCCCAGGCTGCAGCTGGTACTACCACAATGTGCAAGTATTTCCTGGTCAGACGGGAGAACAGGAGCAGTGAAGTAGCTTGAGAATTATGACAAGAGAGAGAACTGGAAAGTGGAAAGAAGTAGCCTGTTATTAGTGGTCAGCCCTATCACCTGGGCCCATAGTGAGGTCCAAGCTACCACTTAGGGCCATGCCAGAATATATAGCCATGCAGAGGTAGGGGTCAGTGTGGATGTTCGTAGCTCATATTACCACTAGAGAACATGGGAATAACCATGGTTGGGCCAACTACTGGGCCCACCTGGATCCAGGGGCTGTGCAAAACCACCTCCATCCATTACTAGACATGGAGACTCTGGAGAGTTGGCCCGATGTTCCACCTCAAGCAGCACTCCAGAGTGTGGACCCTGTGCTTTGTCCAAGAAACACATTAGAGGTGGACCTGATGGCAAGGGTGTGAGTGAGCCAATCCAGAGGTCATGAGTTTGGGAAATGCCCTCCTATTCGTCTGCTGTAGGGCAGCTCAGGAGCAAAGGTTGTATCCTCCTCCCCCTACTCCTCCCCCCTCACCACCTGGGCAATCAGGAAAGCTGGTTCTGGGGTCATGAGATTGGGTGAGCTGGCCAGGTTCCTTTATGGCTGCAGCACTTGGGAAAGAGGGCCCTGAACCTCCTTTGGGAAGCACAGTAGTGTTGACTCTGGTCACGATGATGTAGCTGAGCCAGTCCTGAGGATAAGACAGCAGTAAAGCTGACTCTGCTTTCTGCTCATGGCAGCATTGAGTAACCCACTCAGAGCAGTGTTGGAAAACTGGCTCTGGTGGTGCTGATAAGGAAGAGCTGGTAGCCTGACCAGCTCTGCTACCACACAGGCCAATATTCAAGGCTCTGAAATGGACCACTCTAAAATTATCATCTGGGAACTGTTGGGATGTGTGAAAGGGCCAGTTCTGCTGTTCTAAAAACTGCAAGTTCTCCGTGACACAGGGCAACAACAGGATAGCTGGAAGTAGTTTCAATGGTGATCCAATAATGATGGTGTCACAAAAGCCAGAGATCTTGAACCAGATGAATGACTCAGCAAAATGAACCTTTGCAAGTGAAAATATGTAGACAGAGAGATATATTGTGGGACACATTGTGACATACTATACCTTCCAGGAGATGTTTTCTATGCTTATGGCGTGTATGTGTGTGTGTGTGTGTGTGTGTGTGTGTGTGTGTGTGTGCTATTTTGGGGCACTACAAGGGCAATGGCTGGATAAGAGGAGATGGGGAGATGACTGGTACTGGACTGCCTGATATAAAATTCACAAAGTATCAATAAAAAGTTTTAAAAAGAGAAAAAAAATAATTGTGCAGTGTTAATTTTATTTCTATTTTATGGAATAATTTGAAGAGAATTAGCATTAATTCTTCTTTAAAATCTAGTAAAATTTTTCTCTAAATACATCTAGTTCTGGGTGGGTTTTTTTTGTGGGGGGACTGGAGGACTACTTCTATTTTACTATGGAGGATAGGTATGTTTAAACTGTTTGTCTTAACTTGATTTAACTTTGGTAAGTGATGTATATTACGATAATTTTCCATTTCTTTTGGATTTTTTTAATTTCATGCATTTGGGATTATAAAAATATTTCCTTATGTACAGTAAATACTCTAATGTGAGTTGTTAGTCTCCCTTTTTGTCTAAAATTTTATTAACTTAGGTGTTTTCTCTTGACCTTTAAGTTAATTTGGCTAAGGGTTCATCAATATTACTGATTTTCTCAAGGATCCAAGTGTTAGTTTTATTGATTTTTTTGTGTTGCTTTTTTGTTTGTTTCTATTTTATTGATTTCAGCCCCAAGTTTAATAATTTCTTTCCATCTACTCCTTTTGGTTGTTATTACTTCTTTTTGTTTTAGATGTACTGTTAAATTACTAATATGAAGTATGTCTAATTTGTTTACAGTCACTTTGTGCTATAAATTTCCTTTTTGAAATACTTTCATTGTGTCCTGTAACTTTGTGTATTAGTATGTTGTGTATTAGTTTTTAATAGTTCTAGAAAGTCTTAAATTTAGAACTGACACATTTTTCATTCAGTAGGTAATTTTTTAGTTTTCATTAGTTTGTAAACTTTTTCTAGTTGTTTCTTTCATTAATATCCAGCTTTAATCTCTGATGGTCAGATAGGAAGCAGGGTGCTATGTCAGTTTTTGTGTCTGTTAAGACTCCTGTGTCTTTGAGTATGTTACTTTGGAGAAAGTTCCCTGAAGTGTTGAGAAGAAAAAAACACTCTTTTATGTTTGGCTAAAATGTTCTATAAACCATATCTCTTTGGTCTTATTTGCTTATGCTGTCATTAAGTCCTAGAATTTCTCTGCTTACATTTTCTAGACAGTAAACAATTTGTAGTTCTCCTCAGCCACTTTTTTCCCCAATCTGTTTTCATACTATTTTAATTATATGCAAGTATTAAGGTTAGTTCTAGGTTGAGGAGCTAGCAATACAATAGATGCAAATAGTCAAGGAACAAGCAAGACAGTAAACAAAGTCCGAGGATCACTCCTGTGATCACTGTTTCTAAGGGCTTATCAGAATGACCAAAATATATGACCCTACTTCCCTGTCCTAGCCCAAAGTCATTTTCATGCCTGAAGCCTACTTCTTTGTTCTAGTCTAAGATTTAGATTCCTGCCTGAAATTGCTTCTTTGTTCTAGCCTAATGTCGGATTCCTACCTGAAGTCCATTTCCTTGTCCTTGGCCAATGTCAGATTCCTGCCGAATAGACCCAAAAGCTCTTCATATCTCCCCCTTTTTTATTTCATAAACAAGACTGAACCTGTCTTAGACAGAATTCTGACAAGAATGCCTTTCTTACTCGTCATGAAATATGCATTATCAAAAGCAATGCACTTCTGTCTTAGGTTGGTAAGGCCCTCTGGAGAATCTTACCTATCCTTGGCTTGCCAGCCTGTTAAATTAATAACTCTTGTCTGTGGGTTCATTTTTAGTTTCAAGACTGCCAAAATGTTGATGTTGTTAAAGACCAGCATTAACACAAAGGGCAGGAATAAAATTATTCCCAGGACAAAAATGACTAGCATGATCAAGCTATATATGCCATTCTTGAAGCTTGACCAAAATGGAAATACTGACCTCAGGCCATTGATAATTTTATCAGCAGTACCTGCAGCATCACAGTTCATCAGAACGGCATTCTTTTGATTCATAATCTCACTATGCAAAGGTAAAATATCCACAGAGGTGTTAGGCAAGGTATTATGTCAAATACCTTGTAAATGTCTTTAAATATTTTTGTAATTATAATGACTATTATTTTAGAAGAAACATGACTCCATTGTATTTGGCATGGTACTTGAGATGGCTCCTTACTCTTAAACGCTGAACCTCCTTCCAATAATTTGAATAGGATAAAGAGCATCAATCCATTGTTCCAAACAGAAGTAGCTGTCTTCACTTCTTGTGTCAAAGCAATTGCAGAAGCAGTGGTGCCAGCAAGTAATGTAATTAAAGCTGTTATACCATCAATAATCAAGCCCACTACCCTCTTGCTTCTGCTTAAAGCCTGACTCACTTCTTCCAGTATTTGCAAGCTTTTTTCCAGAACACCAAGAACTTGTAATATTCAGGGCAATAAAACAAAAGCTGGTTGATAGCCCCCTCTCCCAACCTGTAACAGATATGCCAGATTTCAATACACTAACACACTTAGAAAGTATACAATCAGTACAGCTTACATTAAATGTTGTAGAAGAAACAAAAGTAATTTTAACATGACAATTAAAAGAGCCTTAACACATGCACTAAAACTTGTTTGAAATCCAAATCCTGTCCCAACTTTACCTCTTGCTAACATAACAAGAGAACTGCAGCTAACTTCCAAATATGTCTCTGAAAATGCTCCAGAACCAGCATTCCAAATGAAGACTTTTATTTCCAATATTGAATTGGTTTTTAGACCAGTTCACGATTGAGTCTTAATAAATGGTCACATTTAAGAAAAACACAAGAGTCATTATAACATAATTCTCTATCCCACAAGGTCTAACACTTGAGGCAAGGCAGCTTGTCCCATTTGGGATACAGGCAAGCAAAGATGGGTCAGGAACGTATGTCCAATACATCTCCCCAGTCACCATTGTCAGGGCACTCAGCAAACACCCGGGGCAGCATCACTTTTTGTCCGAGAATCAGCATGTCTCACCAATCACTCTGGTAGCCACCATGTTCCTTCAGCATCCCGTAGAAAAAACACAAACATGCCTTCTTCCCTATATTAAATACCTGATCGGGATCACGCGATGTGCCAGTAAGAGGATCCTTCCTTTTCACCTAGGCATCAGTATGTCTAGTTTTAGGGTGTCATTGACACTCAGCAGAAAGTTCCTTGGCATCTGAATTTTTTAGAAATTTAAAGTAAAAAGAACATGATTTAAATAAATTTTTGGTGTATGGGGATATACCTCCCCCATTGTTATTTTACGAAGATACTGTTTTAACATTCCATGGGCCTGTTCCACAATACTTTGTCCTAGAGGATTATAAGGAATCCTAGTAATGTGGATAATATTAAAATGTTGAAAAAAAGTCTCAAATGTTTGACTGCAATAGCCAGTTCCATTATCGGTTTCAATCTGATTTGGAACAGTTAGCCTAGGAAGACAATGTAGGTAATAACTAATTACATTTTTAGTTGCTTCTCCTGTTAAAGCAGTTGCAACTAGAAAGCCTGAGAGGGTGTCAATAGTCACATGTGCATATTTTAGTTGTCCAAAATCAGAAATATGAGTAACATCCATTCACTATAATTAGATATGAGTCCTCGAGAATTAACACCTTATGTGCTACAGGTAGAAACTGAGGACATTCAGGACAAGTCTTTACAATTTGACATGAATATTCTCTAGAAATACCAAACTGTTGTCTCAAGCTATTGCTATTTTGATGATGTAAAGAGTGAGATTGTCTGGCTAACTATTCCTGTGTAAGGCCTATAGTCTGCCTGGTATATAAATCTGCTGTAGAATTGCCTTAAGGGGTCCAAGCAATCCAATACGAGCTCTTAAATGTCCTATAAAGTTAAGGAGCAGCACATTCTCTTAAATTGAGCTGTATTTTCATAAGTAATTGCAAAATTTGAGAATTAGCAGTATCTAAAAAAAGAAACAGTTTCAAGTAATTGTAAACCATTAGCTATATATTAGCTATCAGTATACAAATTAAAAGCTTGATTTTTCAGTATTTGTTTTAAATTGGATATTTCATTTATTTGCATTTAGATGTTATCTCCTTTACCCACTCCCCTGCTGGAATCCTCCTATCACATCACTCCTCCTCCTGCTTCTATAAGAGTGTGCCCCAATCCACCCAACCACCTTCCTGCCTCCATGCCCTCTCTTCCCACACACTGGGGCATCCAGCCTTCACCAGACCATGGGCATCCTCTCCCACTGATACCTGACAAGGCCATCCTCCCCTACATATATGGCTAGAGTCATGAGTCTCTCAATGTGTGCTCCCAGGCTGGCTATTTAGACCCTGGGAACTCTGGTTGGTTGGTATTTTAGCTCTCCCCATGGTGCCACAAACTCCTTCAGCTCCTTCAGTCCTCTCTCTAACTCCTCCACTGGGGACCTTTTGTTCCCTCTTTTGCAGCTATTAAAACTCTTTGCTTTGAACATTTAGGGTTTTTTGTTTGTTTGTTTTTTGTTTGTTTGTCTTTTTAAAACTATGGGAGGACTTAAATTTTTGGTCCAGTCTAATTGATGTTGCATCTGCTTCTTGTACTTTGATAGGCATCTCCTTCTTTCAGTTAGGGAATTTTTCTTGTATGATTTGGTTTACACATTTTCTGTGCCTTTAACCTGGACTTCTTCTCCTTCCTTTCTTCCTATAATTTTTAAATTTGTATTTTCCATGGTGTCTCAGGTTTCCTGGATACTTTGTGCCTGGATTTTGAAAAATGTAATATGTTCTTAATCAAGATATTCATTTCTTCTAACTTGTCTTCATTGCCTGAGATATTCTATTCTATCTGGTATATCCTGTTGGCTTGCCTCTGGAGTTCCTGAAAAAAAGAGCTAAACTTTTTATTTTCAGTTTTCTTTCAGACAGGATTGTATTTCCACTTTCATGCTTTCAACAGTTTCTTTATTTCATTCCATTATTTGTATTTTAATAGATTTAATTAGTTGATTCATTCATATCTTTTTATGGTCCTTGACCATGTTTATAACAGCTATTTTTTAAGTCTGTACATTTTGTTTCAGATATTTGGCATGTACCAGGGTTGCTGAGCTCTAGAAGGGCTGTACTTTTATGCTAGCATTTAAGCATTACATTTTGGATGATTTTATTTCTAGGTGTTGATATCCGATCTTGTCCATGCTTTGTGAGTTTTCAGGTCCCTCGTTTCTTTTAATTTCTCTGATATTTAAGAGTATATGATTGGTAGGAGTTGCTTGATAGAGAGTTCTCCTGATTCCTTGCTAGGTATGATCACTGAGGATTCTGGGTAGGACTTTTCCTAGGTATTGGCATTTGACACACAAGATTGAGATTGGAGTAGGATGGGAGACTGAGAAGATCCGCAGAGAGAGAAAATTCAGGTCTGCAAGGAGAATCTATGGCATCTACAGGAAATGAAGGAAGAAAGACAGGGCAGGCTCCCACAGACAGTCTGCCACCAGACTAAGGAAGAGTCTGGAGAATTGGACTTGAAACATGAAGGAGAATGAAGGCCTCCCTATCTAATTTCCTAGCCAGAGGTTTTCCATGGAGAGAGTAGGTAAGGTGTTGGTGACTGAAACTAAGAAATGGGTAAGGAAGAAAAGCTTTGAGAGAAGGTCTGCTTAGTTCCCTGCGAAAGGGGGCAAGAAGACAGACAGACAGTAGTCTGATTTAGACCTAGGGATAAGAATAGGGAAGTAGGATTAGAAGATAAGAAGGAATGCAAGTCTGTTTACCTGACTCCCTGTTCAGGTAGACAGCAGGTTTCAAGGAAAAAGACAATCTTGAGTGTTGGTAGGTAAGACAAATAATGAGAAGAGGAAGGTATGTTCCTTTTCAATTTGAGGAAATCGATTTCCTTTCTTCTATATATATTAAAAGTGTATATATTCACTGTTAGCTTGAGCTTTTGGACAACTGCAGGAAATAGCAGAGTAGTTCCTTCACAGAGGCATGTGGCCTAAGTTAAGTAGGGGTGTGGCTCCCAGAGTAATTCAGGAAAAAATTACTACTTTTTCTCTACCACAGAACAGCAATAAAATCCCAAAGGAATAAGTGTAATTCTTACAGATGCTCAGTACTCAAGCCACTGCCTATGAGTCTTGGGTTCATTTGGCCTTGTTTCAAAATACTCAAAGCCTCCCAACAAATTTCAGTGCACTGACAGGACTGCCTTAAAGGAAATACTGTTAAGGTGAATAATATAATTCTACCTCCTGGAAAAACAGCATGGACTCATTTTCTGTTTTGTGCTTCTAAGGGGTGAAAATAAAGCAGAAAATGTAGGCAGGGTGATTTCATTCTATAATTCTTAATTTGTTAGCAAAATCTTTTAAATTATAAAAGGCCATGCCATCTTGATAACAAAGCCACATGAATTTGTAGATGTTATAGATGTTTTAGTTTCTACTTTAAATAAGCAAATGCTTATATAACAAATTTATCTTTCTTCCTAGGCTATTTGGTTTGGCAATGATAATTGAGGAAATTGGACTTTACATTTGTTTTGACTGTTGAATAGTCTGTTATTAAATTGTATTAAATATACAATCTTATAATATTAGCTATTTTGAAATATTTAAGCTTTATAGAACACACTTGTCATGGCTAAATAAATTTTCGCATGAGAGATGCACCATTTTCCTGAATACAAAGTTTTATTAGCTCCAGATTAACGTCTTAGCGTCATGTTTTATGTAAGACAATTCAACTCTTATGCTTTCTCATTATTAAATAGAGATTGTGCATTTTCTTTGCAGGGATATTACAAATGTGTTTTCGTATTTCTGCCAAGTGCAATTTTCCAGGAACACAAGATGTTCTTTGAACTGATTGTGTCTACCAGTTCTGTTCACCATGTAGTTACTATTAACTTCATTGTATTTTGTGACATAATTATCTAGTGATTAATTAAATTTCACACACTATTGGTGCTAATTGAGGATTTTCTAATTTCACCATCCCTTGGATATTCATTTATACTTTTTCTACATTTAGCCAACAGGCCAAAAAGTGATACAATTTTGACATAAGTTGGCTTCATTTTTTGTTATTTATATTAATAAGTTTACATACTTCCTCTAATTAATTCTCACTAATTAATTAAAAGTTCATTGATATCACTGTTACTTTGATGCACCTATACTGAAGAACAACCAAGTAGAATTCTACTGAAGTAATTTACTCTTTAATTTTGATAATGCATAAGTATTTTTGGAGAATTTCTTTTTTTTTTCTTTCCTTTGCTTTCTTTCTTGTTTCCTTTTTTTCTTTTGTATATGAATTTTTAGGGTAAATGAAAAACTTTCTTGCACACTGAATCAGCTCTTTCTCTAAAGTGATATTGCCCTTTGTTTTATTTTTTTTTCATTTTCCACCGCTTACTCTTGTTATCAAAAATAGTTCAACTCTTCTTGCAAAACAAAAACAAAATCGTACATACTGGACACGTACATCACATTTTTCTTCCTATGGCCTTAGCCCAGCCCTGCCCCACCAAAAGAGACCAATTTTTTTTTAAAGCCCAAAGACAACAACAAAATAGCTACCTGACCACATCTACAGATAATGACACCAGGATACACTACAAAACAGGAGGTGTCATTGTTAGTATTCTGTCTAAACTCTACCTCCACAGTTATCTGGCAACACCCAGGTATGCTCCTCCCCACAGTTACCTGGCAACAGCCAGGTAGGTGTGCCCATTATAAAAGGGGCTGCTTGCCTCCTCCTCTCTCTCTTACTCTCTTACTCTCTTGTTCTCCTTGACCCAGCACCTGAAGGTTGTCCTCTCCCCTCCCCCCTTCCCCCTGGTCCACATGGTCATGGCTGGCCTCCACTTCTCTGCTCTCTCTCCCTCCTGTTCTCCTGAATAAACTCTCCCTCGTGGAACTGTCTGGTCTGCTGTGATCTGTTACAAGCTGTGCATGAAAACCTTTCAGTCATCTGCTTTGTGTCCAAAGGATTCTTCTCAATGTCCTTATGAGGCAAATAACCATCATTGAACATGCTGTGTGCTAAATCAAAACAACTTCACCACTTCAGATCTCACTGAAAGGTGAATGCAGTAGAAATTCTTTCTCTAAGTGATATTGCCATTTGTTTTAAATTTTATTTTTTATCCTTTTGTTTATTATTATTGTTATTATTATTAGTAGTAGCAGTAGCAGTAGTAATAGTAGTAGGTAAATTATAAAGACAGAATGCAAGCATTGTCTTCTTGGTTCTTAAGGGTGGCCTGAAGTAATACTTCTGGACATTCTTACTTAAAGAACACAAACATAAGTCTACAAAATTATTCATCCTCTCTCTCTCTCTCTCTCTCTCTCTCTCTCTCTCTCTCTCTATCCCCCCCTCTCTCCCCCCTCCCTTCCCCCTCTCTCTCCCCCCCTCTCTGTCTCATACACACACACACACACACACACACACACGCACGCACGCACACACACACACATCTGTCTCTCACTCCTGTGGTTTTCATCCACTTAAAGAGTTTTCTGTGAGGGTTTCATTGTAGATATGAGTTACAACATTTAATCTGGTCATCCACATTTCCTTATCTTTAACTGGTAGTGACTTTATCATTCCACACTCACCAATGTGTCAGAGTTGAGTTGCCCTACTTCTCTACCAATGTTCTATGTTGACCTGCTATCTTCATTTCAGCCTTCTGATTAATAAGGAAACATTATATTATATCAATATAAAAATATAATATAATTCAACCTTCCTACTGCTGCAACTCTTTGATACACGTTTCTCAAAGGGTGATGACCCACAAGTATAATATTATTTTGTTACTACTTCTCAACTATAACTTTGCTACTGTTTTGAACCATAAGGTAAGCATCTGATATATAGAATATCTGATATGCAACCCCCAAAGAAGTCATAGCCCACAGGTTGAGATTTAACCTGTACTTCTCAATAAGTACTTAAAAGATCTAGCTTTATTGAAAAGATCTGCTCTTGTTTACATTTTTAGTTGTATATTTTTAATTAAAATAATTTATTTATTCTTCTTTCATATATTACATCCTGATCAGAGTTTCCCCTCCCCTCTCTCATTCCAGCCCCCATCACTTCAACACCTCTTCCCTTTCCTAAATCTACTCCACCTCTGTTGCCCTTCAAAAAAGAGCAGAACACCCAGAAGTATCAACCAAACAAGGCATAACAAGTTAGAATAAGACTAGGTACAATCTCATATTTTAGTTGTCTATTTTGGGGTGAGTCTATTGTGTACTCTGTAGAGTTTTTGTCAGATATGTTATAAACAAAATGAGACAATGAAGAGTTAAAAGCCATGGAGGCAAGGAAGTCCAATTTTTTTCTGCCATGATTTAAATGATATAATCATACATGAGTAAGTATATATACTTACACATTAAGAGTGAATCTTTAGGTAGATTTATTTCATTTAGAATAGAAGTCAGCAAGGCAAAAAATTCATTTTGGACTCCACTAAATTTTGGAAAGGAAGTTATATGTATAAAAGTATGGAAAAATCTGATTATTTAACACAACCTTTCTCTCATCTCAATGAATTCTAGAATATCCTTTATAGTATTCATGACAAACATGGTTGTCTTTGCCACATTACACACTGTACAACTTCATTTATCACACATATTCTTATACAAGCATGGAAAATGATTGTTTTTAAGACTAAATTAAATCTAAATCAAAAAAAATTTAAATCTACTTTTAGGACACTTTTATTCCAGCTCGAATGAATTTGAACATGAAAACTTAAGTACATTGCACAATTAAAGACAAGATAACTTTGAAAAAATCTCTAAAGACTGCGATGGAGCAAGGTGTTACTAAAGTTAGCCTCCTGCCTTCCCCCAGAAGATGGGGTAATAATGCTGTGTTGGCTTTAAGCATACATGCAGTATAATGTACTTTAACGTAGTCACTTTTCTAAAGTAAATTTTTAGAGAATGAGAACTGGGATTAGAAGAAAATAAAGTCTATTTTAAGTAGAAAGATCTAAGCCACCTATTTGCGGTATTTGTTCTGAGAGTATGTAGGGTTATTATTTTAGCCACAAAATATAATTTCTATATAACATGCGGACAAACAGAAAAAACTATAAAATAACTTCTAAACTGTGAAATTGTTTGTCATTGAATTATGCTATGTAATCTCTTTCTGGTTGGATAAACATGGCTGAATATGTTAATTACTTCCCTCTTTGTTTTGCAGAAAGAACTGATAATCATTTTAATTTCAAATGGCCTCCATGGTTTATAATGCCTTTTCCTACCTGAGCTCACGTTGAAAACGAATGATATCGATCAGTAATATTGGTGAGGAAGCACCTCCCTCTCTATTGTTCATGATTGCATCATCACTGCACTGGATTATGAAGAGATGAGATGCAAGGTTTACAGACTGTACTGCTCCTATCCACAGCCTTCCAAATTAATCCTTTTTGATATTAACATTACCCGTGCAAGAAACATATTTCACTGATCATAGTGTTTAACTTGGCCAATGAGTCAATAGCAGCATCCAGAGGAACATTTAATTTCAGCAACGATTTACCATGCAGTTCCTAATACATTAGTAACACATATCTGCCTCAAATGCTCCGTTTTGTTTTGTTTTTTTTTTTTAAACTGAGTTTTCAGAACTTCTCAGCACATTAAGAAGAATGAATATAACATAAGGGAAAACCATAGCCAGCTTCTGTGTTTTGAAAGATTTTATAGCATATTTTATGATAATGCTGACATTATTGTATTCACTAAAGGAAAGTTTAATATCATTACACTTTTTTAGAGATTGTAATAAATCATTAGAGACAGCAAAAATGAAATAGGGAAAAGTGTCTGACTTGTTTGTTTGTACCCCTCCTTCCTCCTCTTCCCTTCCTTTCACCCTTTTTGTGTTTTTTTTCAAACAGGATAAATCAACTTATTTTAAATATTTACTTCAAACACCCATTTATAAACTGTTTCTGTTAGTAATCTGTTAAACTCCACCTCCCCAGTCACCTGGCAACAGCCAGGTACGCTCCTCCCCACAGTCACCTGGCAACAGGCAGGTAACCCTGCCCACTATAAAAGGGGCTGCTTGGCCCCTCGTCGCTCTCTTGGCTTCTGGACCCAGCACCTGTAGGTTGTCCTCTCCCCTCTCCTTTCCCCTTCCCCTTCTCTCCACATGGTCATGGCTGGCCTCTATCCTCTCTACTCTTCTCTCTCTCCCCCCCCCTTAATAAACCTTCCCTCATGGAACCTTCTAGTCTGCTGTGATCTGTCCCAAGCTGCGCATGACCTTTTATTGGTGCTGTGACTCAGATATGAAGACTTCGGGGACCTCAGCTGCTGCGACCGTACAAGATGGACACAAAGACCACTCGGACTTCATCTGCTGCTACCTGCCACCACCAAGCGGGTGAATTAACATCTGCTGCTACAACCCCTGTCTTGTGCTGCTGCTGCTGCTGCTGCTGCTGCTGCTGCTGCTGTGAGGCTTGCCAAACTTCCACCATGTGAGCTGAGCCTCTGCGGCAGCCTGTGTGGTACTCTGCCACGTGGGCCGGGTAACAGGACAGGCATGTAGACCCCTGGTTCCACATTTCCTGATATCAGACTGCACAAACTCACAAACAGACATCAATTAATTGGTAAGGAGTTTCCGTTCAGCTTGAGGGACCCTGAACACTGGGTTAGCACCTGGCCAGTGCTTCCTGGACTAAGGGTTTGGTTTTTCATGGCCCCAGTCCATATGGCCTCTAGCTGATCTTCGACTTAAGACACTGGCCCGTTGGGTGGTCTTTCCCCTTTCAGAAATAGCTCATAACCCCTTCCCAGCTCTTGCAGCTCCACAGAAAACCGGTACTAGTCGAGCTGTATCCTGACTGGCTAACTTCTAGTGGGTTAGCCCCAGTTGAGGCCCTTATTTGATCATGCGACGGCCGATTATTATAACCAGTGCCTGATTGCTTTGTTGCTGGCTTATCATTCAGGACGCTGGCTGATAGCCTGTAACAACCGTCATCCAATGGGCAATACATTGTCTTCGTTCATACCCACAGACACATACTGTCAGCAGTCTGATAACTGGAAAACTTCCCTATACCCCTTTCCATGTGTTCTGCCTGCTCCCCACCCAAGGTTCTGCCCCACACCTCTAAGTTTTCTTTTTAATTAAACCAAAATGGGGGAATTACTGTGACTCTATCAGATGTCTGCAGGTTCCACACACACTAGCCTAGAACTGGTAAGCTTCCACATCCCCCACTGGCCAGAGTAACCCTCCACATGGTCCCTGGGAAGATTCCTTGAGCTAGAGTGTCCTTCCCTGAACCCCGACCTTCCCTGAACCTCTCTAGGATGGCTCCCCTTGGGTGAGACACTTTCCCTCTTCCTCTCGAGACAGTTTCTCAAGCTGAGTACCCCAGGCCAGGCCTGGACAGACTGTTTTCTTTGCCTCAGGAACACCAGCTCCGACCATAGTCCCCAGGTGTCTCTCCCAAGGGCCAGTCTTTCTCGCCCTTTTCCCTTTCTTCCTCCATCATTTGCGGGTCGACTGGAACCTCAGTTCCAGCACCTTGCCTGGAAAGCTAGTGGGTCCAGGGCCCAGCTAGCTCCCCTCGTCTCCTGCGAAAGGTCAGCCGGTTCCCCTGGTCCCTTCCCTCTATGGTTCTTAGCTCTGCTCTGGGTTGTCCCCTTACATCCTGCCGCCTGGGACCTGTAAAGTGAGTGCTAGCAGTGCCTTCCACTACAAAAACAACAGTGGTGATACAGGACATGCTTACTTTTCCTAAATGCAGCTGCCAGAGTCACTGGGCAACAACTTCCAGCTGCCTGCAGGAAGACCTGCCCTGCAGCTGTGCTGCTGGCCCCGCAGACCTGACCCGCTTGCAGCAACTGTGACTCACAGCTCCAACCTGTGACAGCCGTACGATCCAGCTTTCTTAACAAAAATGTTTCTTTGCTAATACAAAAAAGTGATTTTCTCTACCTACACAACCTGCCAAACTTACTTAAGACAGGATAAGAAAGGCTCTGTCTTGATAGATTTTTACTACTGCTATTATTCTATTCAGTTACAACCAATCCTTATGACTCTCAATCTTCTCAGAAGTTTGCTAACAGTATATTTTAAGTTTATGGCCGACAGAATGCCCAAAGCCTCTAACAGTTAGCCCAAGATGGTTTCAGAAGACCTGGACGCCGGACTCCTAGAACATACAGCCTGGATTGTTGTGGGGAAAATTTAAAAAAAGGCCGCCACAGCGGCGCAAGCCCGCCGCCGTGGCGGGTCCCCACATCAGGGAGGGAGATCCTACGGTTCCAACAGCCTGAGTGCCTTGGCGGCGGCAGGCCCCAGTAACACGAGGAAGTCCTTGGTTCCAAAAAGGTTTATTGACATGACGGATAATAGATGGATCTAGGCGTAACCCCCAAAAACTCAGGGCCGTCCCGAGTTATATAGGGAGGGAGAAAGGGGGAGGATTAGGGGAGGATCTGGGGGGAGGAATGTTTAATTTGCTCTGCCCTCTGGCCTTCATTAGTATGTAAATCTCTAAGGCCTGAGGCCTATCACCTGGGTGACTCTATGGAGATCTGTGACTGTTTTTCAGGATCTTAGGTGATGGGAGGGACCGAACTCCTGCCGGTTCTCATGAGGAATTCCACAGAGAATCTCGGGGTTCTAAGTACCTGCTCAACCATGACCCAGGATACCCTTATACAGTCCCACAGATTGTATGTGGACAAACACAACTGGATACCCTGAGTCAAATGACTTGGCTAAAACAAGGTAAGTCATTTCTCATGTCACACGTATCCATTCCACAGAAAAAAGCCCTGCGGCTTCTGCGCTTAGAAGCAAGACTGACTTCGCCCAAGAGACTATGGAAACCATGGGAACTTTTGGCTAGTGGACTCTGTCATTTTTTAAAAAATAAGATATAACTGGTAGATTGTTTACTCTTTACCAGACTTCTGACTACATTGACAGCTAAGTTTTCAAAGATATTATCTGTTACCTCATTACCTCAACTCAGTTGAAAGATGACTTGTGTTGTTAACTCATGCTGTTATCTCTTTTAAAAACTTATAAGCTACAGGAAACCCACTCAGATCTACCTCTCATGGATACCATCCAGATAAGTACATCTGCCTAAAAATCCCACTCACTACCTATAACAAAGGGTGGGATCCCTCAGGGTTTCAAATGAACATATTAGAAAAAATCTTTCTCCAAGTGATTTTAATCTTATTTCCTACATCTTATCAAGTCCAGGTGCATCCAGTACAGCTCCAGAGAAGCAAACTTCAGATGCTCCATCTCCTGCCACACACACAGCTGCTTCTACTGGACCTGACCCTGGACATCAGAAAATAGCCAGTTCTCCTAAAACCAGACAAACATCTTCCATTCTTCTAGGTTCCCCCTAGAGACACGTTGCCCCCAATGCCAGCAGGAAGTAGCCAGATTTCACGAAGACCCTATTCCTGCTTCGCCTCTTTCTAATTTTTCTTTTTAATAAAACCAAAATGTGGGAATGTTAGTAATCTGTTAAACTCCACCTCCACAGTCACCTGGCAACAGCCAGGTACGCTCCTCCCCACAGTTACCTGGCAACAGGCAGGTAACCCTGCCCACTATAAAAGGGGCTGCTTGGCCCCTCCTCTCTCTCTCTTGGCTTCTGGACCCAGCACCTGTAGGTTGTCCTCTCCCCTCTTCCCTTCCCTTCCCCCTCTCTCCACGGGGTCATGGCCAGCCTCTATCCTCTCTACTCTTCTCTCTCTCCCCCCTCCCACTCTCTTAATAAACCTCCCCTCGTGGAACCGTCTAGTCTGCTGTGATCTGTCACAAGCTGCACGTGACCTTTTAGTTTCACTATTTCTTCTAAGTAACGTATTCTTTTGGTAAAGACAAAATATAAAATTATTACATTTCACTGTCTCATATAGTACAAATTTATTCATCCACTCTGATTTGGTTGACTTTATTTGTTCCCATTTTGTGATATTGCATGTAAATTATGGAGACTGTAAGGGTACATTAGAAACAAATATTCTTCCCACTACCTTAAGCAATGGAAAACTCTTTTTCACAGACCGGTCAAACGTGCAGCGTGTTGTATTATGACCTACAAATTAACAGACTGATTTGAAAATATTGTTAGAATAATAATAATATACACAACTACTATGTGAAAATCTATCGTAAGTGTACACTAACAAAATTATGCTGGAACATGAACTACTAATTTATGTGCATATTGTCGATAGTTGCTAGCATAACAGATCTAGATCAAAGCTGCCTCATCCTCAAAACAGAAAGAAGTCTGCTTGCTGTGTTTGAAGTTGGTTAAAATCTTTATGTAAATGGGCATTTTGTCTGCATGCGTATCTGTGTACTATGTGCATGCCTGGTACCCACACAGGCCAGAGGAGACCTTCAAATTCCCTATACCTTGAGGTATAGACAGTTGGTAGCCACCATGTGGGTTTTAGGCACCAAATCCATTTCCTGTGGAAGATCAGCCAGCACTCTAAACTGCTAAGACTTCTCTCCAGCCTCATAAAGTAGGTTATTTTGAATGTGTATATGTGGGATATGTTTTTTTGCAAATGAACTGTCTAGCATGCATGTTTGTATACATTTTGATATGTGAGCAAGCATGGGTATAAGAATATGTGTGTCTCTGTATTAGAGGCAGAGGGCACATATTAAATTTATGTGCAGAAACATTGTAAAAATAAAATCTTACCTTGTATCCTCAATAACATCTGTTCTTTGTTCAGGTGAACATTTTCTTAATGATTAATCATATATGTGCATATGTTGGTGGGGCATTCAAACAGGTGCCCACACAAAATCAAAATCTCTATCAGCTTTCCATTGCCTATATTAAGTATCAACTGATATTTTATGAGGAAACCATAGAATGAAGAAAATGTGGTTCATATATAAAATTACTTCTTTTTAGAATTTATAAAATGTTGTGCAATTTGTCTCAATTTTTCTGTATAGAACAAGTCTATTTATGTTTTCCAAAGTATTTGAGTATTTTTATGTATATTAAGCTGTATTTGCAATTTCACATGCCATTTCCTGTCAAACTCCTTTTACATTCTTTCTTCTTCCATATCTAATATAAGTATATATATTTACATAATGTTTTGCATATTATATATAACATAAAACCATAAATATATAAAACCTACTGAACTTATTTAGCATTGCCTGTATTTGCATGTGTTTAGGGATGACGCTGTAGCACAGAGGTCTTGTCTCTTACAGAGAGAGAGAGAGAGAGAGAGAGAGAGAGAGAGAGAGAGAGAGAGAAGAGTCTTGTAAAATTTATCTCTATTCATACTGGTATGCCCATTTCCATTTTACACCTCTTTTTTTTTTTTTTTAAGACAGACTATCTTAAAGAACCTGGAACTCACTGTGTTTACTGGGGTGGGAGTATCAAGCAGAATGCAGAACCCTGGAGTGTTTGTTTGTTTGGGTTTTGTATTGTTTTATTTTGTTTTTTAGCTCCACTTCTTCAGCGTTGAGTTATAGGCACACTTATAACACTCTTTCATGTTGATGCTGAAGGTCAAACCCAGTTTGGACAGAAAACAGTTCACTAAGTAAGCCATATCCCAAGGTCTTCAAATCAAAAAGCATTCTGAGTTTTCATAGAAATTCTTCGCTAATCCCTTCCCTATACAAATACTTCAGTGAATCTTGTGGAGAACTTTTAGTACTGCTTACAGAAATATGGCTAGTACTTGTCACTGGGCTCAAGAAAGTAGGCTCAGATAAGAATAGTCACATTTGGGCTAATGAAAGGATCAAGGTAAGCACAGCCAAGGAATGTGTGACTTCCTTTTTGTCTTGGTAATCCTGATAAGGCCCCCAGACCCAGTGACTTGGGGCTTTTGTTTATTGCCTTGTTTGGTTACCACCTGGTGTGATCTCTTTGTTCATTGCCTTGTTTGTCTACTTTGTTTTTGATCTAAGAACAGACCCTATTCTCTGCAAATACCTAGAGTGGTATAAAAGCTGACTGGGAAAAAAAATCTGCTTCAGCCTCAGCACTGGGTGGTCATGTTCAAAGGTTATCTAGTTGTCTTTTTCTTTTCAAACCTCACTTCCTCCCTGGAGACCCTGTTGACTGACTGAGCTGACTTGAACAGAACTTCTTAAGGTTTTATAGGACACTATTAATTATATATTTTGCAGTAACAGTCTGATAGGGAAACTCTAGGCTCAAGAGAAGCACAATTGTTGTTTGCCTCATGCTGAGCTTATTACAATTATTCAATTATGCACTGGGTCATAACATCATTTCAACTGGAGGAAAACACGCTTGCAACATGAAGGACCTGGATCTATTGATCTGCTCCCTGCACATTCCGGCTGCAGTATTTTTAGTAATTCATATAGCCTCTCGTTTGTGCCGCACATGAAACAAGATAATATCACCAATTATGCCATTCTAATATTGAGACCCTGTAATTAGAAAGACCTGAATCTATAGACTCAAATCCTAACATATTTTGCATTTTGTATCCTAGGTAACTAATTTATCTTCATTTCTCTAGAAAAATTAAAGTAATACTACCAACTATATAAGAATTAAATATAATCCTAAGCAAAATGTGAAATAATATTAATATGGAAATTTCTTTGCAATATTTGATGGATTATTATCCATTATCTACATGTTTTGTAGATAAGTGTTTTAAAAAGTCTACTATATAAAATTTATCTGTAATGTTTCTGGTTTTCACCATCCTGGTTGCTGTCATATATATGTCAAGTATATCCTTTCAAAGAGATAGTGAATTCCTAAACTTTTGTAAAACCACTGTCATTGTAGACACAATTGATCATGATGACAGTATTCTAGAATAGGAAAGACTTCTTATCCAAACTTATTATCCAATGTGCTAGCCTATGTGTTATGCAATATGCTTTCCTGTATGTTATGTAATATAACTGATTTTCTCATAAGAAGATAAGCTTGTGCAGACAGAGGCACAGAGATAATACCATATGATCATTAAGGAAGGAAATGGAGATGTGTGTCACTCATATCCAGACTGCTAGAGATTGGCCACAAGCCACTAAGAGCTAACACCTAAGTAAAGAATTTCCCTACAATTTCTAAACGAGTAAGATTGTAGATTTCTCACCTATACCAACGCGAGACAGAAGTTTTTTTATTGTCAGCTTCCAGTGCTTTTATGGATACCCTGGAAACCCCAATGGGTCACTCTCCACCGTTAATCTCTCAAGACTGTGAGAAGCTTGATTGACAAACAGTGTAACAAGAATAGAAAATGTAATATGTAAATACCGATGACTTCAATGATTACAAACCAGTCTTATATAAAATTGCTTTATCTTTATCGAGGGCTTGAGTAGTTTTTTTTTTGGTATACAGGCCAATGACCAATTTGGGGAAGAAGACAACCATATCAGAGTTTCATTTCAGATGTCTATATTTTAAGTAATTTATATCTAAGACACCAAATGATAAGCTGCAATCATATCTCACAGTTCTCTCAAAAATTCCGCTGTAGAGAGATATAAACTTACCATTGTTGCCCTTCCTGCTCAGATGGGTAGGTGTCCTGGGACTCAGAAGCCCAGAAACCATGCAGCTCTGAGGGGCGAAGGTATCCCAATGGAAGATCATCCTGAGACAAGAGACCCCAGGAAACACTTAGCACTGAGAGAAAGCCTCCTCAGCAGAGAGATTCCAGCTCCCAGGGGAGGGTATCCCCAGCTGAGGTGAGGAGCTCAGGAGCCTCAGCCCTGACCCTTCTCTTCACAACTTTCCTTCTTTCTCTTTATTGGTTCTTGGCTTCTTCGCATGAGTCACACGAGCAACAAATCTCATAAAAGAAATTTATTGGGAGGGTTCAAGGTGTGGAGGGAGAGACCCAGGAATAGTTGCCTCTGCTCCTGGAAGGTAGATGACAGCAGGGAATTGGATAAAGGGCAGGGCTTATTTAAGATTTCTTAAGGGGGTGGAGTTTTCTAGGACAAAGATTTTCTAGGGTATAAATTGGTGGGGTTTCCTGTTCAGGGATTGGTGGGTTATTGTGCTTAGGAATTGGTAGGTTTCTGTGGGGCATTCAGGGACTGATCTGTTTCTGTGGGTAATTCAGGGATTGGTGGCTTTTGTTCAGACTTTTTGCATAAAATTAGTAAAATCTTGGGGGAGTCTTGTTGAGGGGTTGGAGATGACCTTTGTGACAATTACAGGGGCTGGAAATGGCGATAGTTAGGAAGGTCTAGGGGAACATCCTGACTGCTGAAGCTCCCCAGGGCAAGGCTATGGACACATTCCTGTTTTGAGGTTTTACAATGTTTACAAAGTATACAAAGTTTACAAATGGAGTCCAGTTCGGCGAAAGCCTTCCCTGCCACTTGAGTGGTGTGAATACTCAACAGTTATAATATCCTTTAATCATTAAATTATACAGCAATTAACTTACTTTAACTTGTAAAGCCATTTAAGCTATACAGTAGACAAGCAGTTTTGGCTGCAATGTTGTCTATAAATGACGATTTAAAGTGCAACACTAACCCCTTATTTCAAAGCCTATAGAATACTATACTCACACACAATTGAGAATGTTGAAAAAGCCACTGCAAAAATTTATCATTACAGCAAAGACAGCAAGTTTTATGGGTCTTCTCGTAAAAACTTTAGAAAGTTCTACATATTGAAAATGTGTAAAATTATTTTTTATATTTACTTGAAGAAATATTTTAAGCTTTATTCTAGAAATTTTTTTTTTTAAAAAAGATCTTTCCCCCACAAACTTAGTTCCAACTTGTCTTGAAATGTATATTTGCCAACAAATTTTGAATTGGGAGCCCTACATGTCCATTCTCATACTCTGTTTAAAATGCACGTTTTTCTCTTAATGCAGATCAAAAATCAATTTTTAGACTAAACTACGTTAAGCACACTTTATAATAATGAAATAGTGTGCTTTCTCAATGTCTATTAAATGTAAATCATTACCAGAATGCTTTTCTTTGAAAAATTAGTAATTTTCTTCTGAATAAAAAATAAACTGATATCTTGGTTCTGTTTCTGAACGAATATGACAACTAGCCTGCATTCCCATACACACATACTTTCGTATCTTGATATTAATTTCTTTTGCAGGAATTAAAATTTAAGTATTCCAAATTCAGTTATTTATTCATTAGACTAAAATACTAAATAAGGAAAAAATCAGCCAATTAACTTGTCATTGATTTAGTGTATATATGTGTCATTCTTCATTTGGACTTTTCTAATCAAAGTTTCCATTAACTATCAAGGAGTTGCATAATGTATAACTTTTGAGAGAATAAAGCACTATGTATTTTAATTAAGTTATGTATATATGGATTACTGTTTGGAAAACTTCCAAATTAAATCACATAATATTAAAAATTACTGAGCCTGAGTCAAGTTGACAGAATATAGTTAATTATAACCTACCACACTTATAGCATTTCTTGTATAGGTTTCTTGTAGAACCAATGAGCTAGTTTGAAGGCAGATGTTTAAAAATTGTTGAGATCCTATACATTAGCTTCAGCCCCAGAAAACAGATTTTAAAACAGGTATCAAGTATAATGTGGAATTTGTTGATTACATTTTACGAAATCTTGTACTTATATCCATATACCCTGACAGAATATTTATAAGTCTAAAATCTATATGAAATAAATTAAAATATTATTTTGAGAAATATTTCAATTAGACTTGGTAACTGTAATGGTAAAGATAAGCTTGGCCCAGGGCGTGGCACTATTAGGAGGTGGGCAAGGAGAGCTTTCTCCTCGCCTCCTGTGGATGTCAATTTTCTGTTTGTCTTTGGACAAGATGTATAACTCTCAGGTCCTCTAGCACTATGCCTGCCTGAACGCTGCCATGCTTCCTGCCATGATGATAATGGACTGAACCTCAGAGCCTGTAAGCCAGCCCCAATTAAATATTGTCCTTTATAAGAGTTGTCACAGACATTGTGTCTCCTCATAGCAATGGAAATCCTAATTAAGACAGTAACATTTGTCTAAAATAACATTTTTTGGAAAACCAATTGTGATTTATACTGATTCTCTAGGAAATCTGTTTAGTTCTAAGAACAAAATGGTGTTGAAGATTCTGTGACTAAAACAGAAACTTAGATGAATAAGAAAACCAGTGGTGTCCCACAGGCTAGACTTTTAGATACCTCAAAAGCAAATGAATTGTTTCTTAAAACATGAAGTTGAAATCCAAGGTAACGGAAAAGTGCCCTCTTTCTTCATTCTATTCCTGGAGTGGGATGTTATAGTTCTGATCAAGAAATATGTGTTCATGATATTTTGGTTCCTCGAATAATTTTCATTTAACTGAATATTCCAGTTTCTGATTGACATACATATATACATACATACCCCCATATATCCATATACATGTATATAATATGAATATGTATATTTTATATAAATACATGTTAAGTATATGTATAGATTCAAATTCTCTTAAATTTATAATGCTATTTCATATGTTTTCATTTCCTTACTTTTATTTTACTAGAAGTAACCACAATCACATTTACACAAAAGTAACCCTTTAATTTTTTTGAAGAGAGAGAGAGAGAGAGAGAGAGAGAGAGAGAGAAAGAGAAAGAGAAAGAGAGATAGAGAGAATTAACCAAGAGTCCTATCCAACTGTCATACTTACAAACCACATAAATGATCAGCTTGGCAGGATGACCCTAAGGGAGAAGTAGTGGCACACATTTTGTTGCAGTAACTAAACCTCTTTAATTGAATTTAAGAAACTCATTAAATGAGAGGGAAATTGGGCCTGGTATTTGAGTCCAACCTAAATACTCCATGCTAGTGAAGTCATGGTTATTATAGGAGAATCTAAAACAACCAATTCACTAAAGCAGAATAAGCTCCAACAACAATTATAAATAGCTGTTCCTATACCCACAGGTCAGTGGTCTTCACTCCTCATCAAGGAAATTACTCTTGACAATATGGAGACCACGACAGAAGACCACAGCCAATCAAACTGCAGAACTGTGGAGCCGAGTCCCAGTATATACATCTACAATACAACACCTGCATATAAGGCTCACAGAACATTGCAGAATAGGGGACAGGAAGATTTTAAGAGATAGGAGATCTGGGAAAAATCAGAAGGTTCTCTTATCAACATTAAGCTACACCCATAAAGGCACATCAAGATGTCTGCCCAAATATGGGGTGAACAAGGAGGACATTAAAGAACTTACCACAGTAGATGGGGAAAAGCCCAGGTGGTGTTATCTCTTCACAAAGTAGTTGGGCAACTGAGATAAGCTGAGAGCTGGAGAGGTGGGCTTCACCAGAGGAAAACATATCAATTGATTTTCTAATTGCAAATGGTCAGCCCTGAAGACATACATACAAATAACATTATAAAGGTAGAACAGGTTATGTTTAGGATTATATATATATAGTGTAGAATACAGGATGTATGCCTATTGTGTAATGTGTAATATATAATATAACACATATTATATAAGGTAACATATAATAATACGTATAACATATACAATACAATATATATTCATTCAACAAAGAGAAAAAAGAGGTCATGAATTTTAAGGAGAAAAACAGGAAGGGAAAGTTTAAAGGAAGGACATGGAAGGTAGAAATGTTATAGTTATAATCTCAAAATTAAGAATAATATATTTTATACTGAATTTTACCATTGTGTTAGGTTTTTGAAAATGCTGTACAATGTTTTTAATCATATTCACTTCCCCTACCTCATTCTTTCAAAATACTCTCCCTTTCCAATCCATCTAACAATGGGTCGTTTGTTTTCCCATCTAAAAAAACTATTTTAATTATTTATTTTCATTGAGAAAATATTTAAATACTTGAAAAACATAACAGAGAAAATAAAGCCATGCTACATACTTGCATATGGAAATTAGAACTTTTGGAAATTCTGTTATGATTTTGCTCCATATTTTCTCACTAATGTATTCAGGGCTCATACTTTTTGTTAACAATTTATGATATTCTGGACTGTCATTAAGCATAGCAGGACCAATGCACATATGAACTCACAGAGACTGTGGTAGCATGTACAGGAACTGCACAGGTCTCAGACTGTCTTATCACTAAGAAAAGTAGACTCAAGACTCCATCCCTAACCAAGAAGCTATTTTAAATTGATAGCTGCTTGCAAATGAAAAATTAGTTTTCTTCAATGGAGTCTATGAAACTGTGAGCCAAAACCAGCTTTTCATATTATAGAAGATTTATACTAAGTATTTATCTTGGTCTCAGAAAGTTAATTAGCATACGTTCCTTTAAACATTACTTTTTAACCTTTTTGGTAAATGTGACATTGTAGTATTATAGTCACCTTCTCTCTCTCTCTCTCTCTCTCTCTCTCTCTCTCTCTCTCTCTCTCTTTCTCTGTGTGTGTGTGTGTGTGTGTATAAAGGTGCTAGAAGCTTTATATTTTCAGTTTATTAATTTTGGAGCTATGAGGCTATTGTGACTTAACCTGTCTCTGGATAGGTATAATCCTGGGTGGATGTTGCGGGATCATATCATAAGAGGACACTTCATTAAACCCAAATGATTCTATTGTAGAACCTTTGTATTCTGGATTCCATTTGGATATGTTACCAATATCAAACTGAATTTTGCTAATTGTATAGAGCAGGATCCAACCTCTATTCTATAATTCCATATAGATATCCAATTATGGTAGCCCTATTAATTTTAAAGAAACCCCTTTGCTTACTTCTCTGGAATATTAATTTGATTTAAATAAAGTTTCTAAATATGTATGACATTAGACTGTTTTTCATATTTCTAAAAGAATGAGGTCTTGTATTTCCTTAATCACTGGGGCTAAGATAAATGCTAGCATGTCTTCCTCTCTTGGGAATCATGCCTTTTTTGGCTCTTTGTATTTCCATACAAATTTTTAAATCATATATATTTAGTTTCACTGATTTTACAGGTCAGTCTTTTTAAAAAATAATATAATAAAATTATCTGTATTACTTCTATTAATATACTTTCCCATACATCTATGTTTTAAAAGATTATTCTTTCTCTTTTTATTGCCTTTTCCACCTGTGTCGAAAATAAATTGATCTGCTAAGTATAATCCATGTTTGAATCCATGAATGCATCTACTGCCTGCCCTTAAGTGATCATACAACATATGTAAGCTTCGATTCACATACTATAATTAATATAGGATCATTATTTTCAGGTAACTTGGAGTATATCAAGTACTACATATTTTCAGAAGTGCTTTATTAGGTTCAAACTAAACTTCTTTTCAGATTATTTGATATTTCAACAATGTTTGTTTTCCTAACATGTATATGTATCTGTATATTAAATTAGATTAAAATGTTTTCAGCCATAGTTTTTGGTTGTTACTGTAGCTTCAAAAATTTGAGTTCACTCACTTTAAGACATGTGATGTTATGCATGGACAATTATAAATTTAATTTCTCTATCATTGGTTGCTAGTATCAAAAAGATATAATTTATATTGCCTTTGTACACTCTGACTTTACTAAGCTCAGTAATTAATGTAAGTTAAGGTTTCGTTAATAATTTAGAATTTGCTATAAAGATCACTGTCATTTTTGAACTCTTCCTTTGTAGACAGTAACACTTAACTCTTTTCACTATTCACACTTCAGCTTATAGAGTCTTCATACATTGTTACTTGTATTAAGTAAAAACCAGGCTCCCCACTCTATTCCTGATCTTAGATAAAAGGGCATTTGGCATGTAATATTCAACATAATGTCTAGATAAGATTTTAGGGCTTCTGCGGAAAATTTGCATATTGTACTGATAAATTTTATTATTATAAATGAGTGTTATATCTTTTTCTTTGATGTAATAAATATTTATTTCAAAAGAATGATCACATGAGTTTAACATTAAAGGTTGATAAAGAAATATAATAGTCATCTAAACATTTACTTCTATCACTTTTACTGGGCGTGAAAGAGATCTAAAGAAGCCCAGCAGGTGACTCTTCCTCTACTCACCATGAGTAACAAGTGAATTTCCTTATAGATCTGGATATTCTAAATATCTCTCCCTCCACTATTCGCTTCTTATAATTGTCAGCTGGCTGCTATTTTGTAATGGAGAAAGAATGAGGCATTGGCAGTGGACAGAATTGATCATTCACACAACCCTTTTTAAATGTTATTTATGTGCTAGAAGAGGATTTGACTTTAAGAGAAACAGACAAATCAAAGGAATAACTAGATACTTCCATGAGAATGCGATAGGATGGGAAGTTACAAGTTCAGGTGGCCACATGGCGCCTTCTTAAGTCACAACGACAAGCTCACTGCATTGTGTGCCTACCTGTAAGTCAAGCTAGCAAGCTACACACACACACACACACACACACACACACACACACACAGAGGTAGGACACACTCAGTCCAGTAGAGATATAAAGACAAAAAAGAAGCATAAATGCATAAATCAAGGTTCAGCTCAAATACTAAAAGAAACTCATTTTCTATCATCTATCTGGAGATCGTGTCAGTACTAAATTATGAAGTGAGTCGCACATGAGACTTGTCTTCTTATTCCATTTTCTAAAACGTTTTATGCAACTATAACTATGATTCTTTAAATAGTTGATACAATTTACAAATTAAAGTGCCTTGGTCTGCTTTTGAAGGTGTTTGCATGACATTTTATGTATAATGTGGGGGAAGGTGCCTCACTGTTACTCTTAGGTGAGGATGGATATTAAGGTTCCCAATCGAAATTTCCTTGGTTAAGGGGAGGCTCATTTCTGCCCTTTACATATTTTCTACTGAAATCCTAGAGTTTGAGACGGTTTTGTTATTTCTAGACAGTGATTAGAACAGATATACTCAGCCAAACTAATGTCACATAGTCAGGACAAATTGAACACTCCTTTATTGTTCTGGCTGACGGAAGTCCAGAATCTGTATTGTAGTTTCTACTGGTCTTGAATTGGGTTTCAAGCCACTGGAAAAAATAAAATTCTGAGACCCTTGTCACTTGCCATAACACAAGATCAGCAGCAAGCTTGTCTTAGCTTGTCTTCGTTGGTGCACATGGAAGTATAATCTTTTCTGTAGTGTTCTGCCTAAGTGACAAGATTTTTATTGTGTTACTTTATCTTACAATACGTTGTCCCTTTCTTCTACTAGTTAGAAAAGCCAGCTTTAGTGGGAATATTTTCTCTATTGGCTTCCCCCAGTTTTTAGTTTTATCTATGCATAAAGATTAGATAACTACAAATATATGAAACTCGTCACCATATTCATCGAAAAACTTGTTTGGAGAAACATTGCATTATATATGAAAAGAAAATTCCTTTTAAACATTATGTTTTTCCATTCGAGCAAAAGAGAAATTAGGTTATACTATGTAAAACATTTAATATTTTACCTTTATTTTTAATGCTGGGGATTGCAAAATCCTGAGCCTAGTGCACATAAAGCAATTGCTTTTTTCCAGTGAGCTAAGTTCTCAGCCCAAAATTTTATTTGAAACTATAAACCTCCCTTTCTTAATATGCTAGATAGGACATTGTCAGTTAAATCTGAATAGTGCATCTTTTTCTTTTCTTTCAGATAGCATATATAATGTACTAAAATAATGTCATTTTTGTATTTCATAAGACTTCTTGTTAATATGAACAGCTTTATAGGTTCTCAAAGCTACAAACTCTTATGAGCATTATGGTAAGCTATTAAGCCAATTTAAATTCTGTTACAACTATGAAAGGACATGTGAAAAAGATATCTTCCCAGTGAGATTCTCTGCAAGAACCCTTAAATGACTGTTCCATTGGCAGTAAGATAACACACTGCTCAAACTAGAGCAAAGCAGAGTGAATAGTAGTCACTGTTCCTACTACAAATATGGTAGCATGGCCTATACACTGTCCAGGAGACCATGTGTTAGGAACGAGCTTGAATATGTCACAAAATAGATGAGGTTGTGCCAGCTTGATAATTTTAGTCCAGACTTTCCAGACAGCTGCTGCATTTCAGATGAAGCCAAGCCACACAGACATGCCAATGTTTGGATTCTTTCAGATCTAGTAAATTCAACTGACTGTCCCTGTAATTGCTAAGATTTCTCATCTGGAACATAGCGGAGAGAAATCCAAAACAGAAGAAATTCTGGTAAAACAGCTTTTCTACTCAGTATTTATATTAAATGAATACTCTACCATCATGACTTTTTATCATATTTATGTTTCAAATCTATTTATTTCCACAACTGAAAACCAAAAACAAATCTTGATACAGCTACAAGAAGATTGATGTTGATCAAACTCATTCAAAAACAAAGTTGTTGCCTAGAAAATGATTGTATTTCTCCAGGCCTAGCATAGCTCTCTGATAACCTTTGTGAGATGCAAACTTTTATCTTATATTTTCACTTACATTACTTTAGTATTCTGGGCTACATTAGGATAGTTTCATGCTAATATATAATTCTAACTTGAGCTCATCCATCATATCCCCTGCCACCCTTTTTCTCTCTGCCCCATTTGTTCCTCTAGACAGATTTACATCTATTTTAATGCCATCTATACACAGATTAATTATGTATATATAAAATATGTAGAACCCATAAATGAGAAATACATAACATTTTCTAGAGACTGATTTAATTCTCTTAATATGGATACTTTCAGCTGTATCCATTGTCCTCCCAATGACATTGCTTCATTAGTTTTTAAATGGCGGCTCTTGTCTAACATATAATTGTGTATATGAACCATACTTTCTTTATGTAGTCTTTGTTGACAGCCATCACAGCTAGTTCCATAGCTTAGCTATTTTTAAAAGGGCTGAAATAGACATTTATATACCAGCATCTCCATGACAAGTTGATTTTGAGTCTTTAGGGTCATACGTTGAGTTCATTTTTATTTTCCCGAGAACATTCATACGAATTTCCATACATTCTTTACATTCCCAGGATGAGTGGTTAAAAGTTCCCTTTTGTCCATAACCTTGCCAACATTAGTTATTTTCTTGATGATTGTCATTGTGCTAAAGTGAGATGATGTAATTTTTATTTATATTTCCTGTATAAACTGTAGTGTCAATTTCAAATGTTTAACATGTCATTATGTTTAACAGTACTAAACTCATATCTTGTAAAATATGCATATGCATTTGTTTTTGTGTTTATTCTACTTTTCCTAGGTATATAAAGCACAACCTTTGCTGAGTTGGATGAACAGTCAGAGAAATGCCCGAAAACTTGCCATGTTATGTTGGACCATCTTGTTATGTTTACACAATGGAGTATTACTTAGCTGTTAAAAACATAACATCATGAAATTTGTAGGCAAATAGATGGAACTAGAAAAAAAATTTCATGAGTGAGATAACCCAATCCCCCAAATACAAATATGACATGTATTCCCTTATATGTGGGTGTTAGCCATAAAATAAATGATAACCAACTTTTAATCTGTAGACCTAGAGAAGTTAGGTTTAGACAAAGGTAATGGGGAGATTACATCAATCTCCCTAGGAAGAGAACATAAATAGATTTTATGAGTGGTCTAGGCTGGCTGGGTGGGGCTGTAAATGAGAAGATCAGATGGGGAGCTGGAGGGGTAATGGAGCGAAAGCAGTGAGAGACGGTTGGAAAGGAGGGACAGCTGTGGGATAGCATGGACGTTTAGTGCAGTGGAAACTCCGAGTATATATAAAGGCAATGAAAATGAGGCTTCCTAATAGGGGAGAGAGGGTCTAAACTGGTTATCTCTTATCTGAAATGAGGCTTGCACTACTGTGACTCTGTTGCATTTAATTGAGTTGTTGACCAAAGGGTTCACATAGAGATCCACAAACAACTCAGACTGTTGCTAAGATTATAGGTTGCTCTCCACAAACTGACAGTAAGACTTCATTGTCCATTAATCTGTCTGACCTCCAAGCTATGCTAGAGCAATGGTGGCACAGAACTTGTGGGAGTAGAGCAGATACCTAGGGTAACACAGACATTACTGGTCTTAAAGAAAAAGTATGAATAAAAGGATTCCCTTGATAGTCAGCTGTACTCATAGAAGGGTGCTTTATTTAGCCATCATCAGGGAAGCTTCCTCCTGCAGCAGACAGAAACAGATGCAAAGACACATGGCCAGACAATACGTGAAAACAGAGTCCTGGGAGCACACAGCTCTAGATGGAATGTCTCCATTGAATTCTTCCCCTCAGAGCTCAGGGAACCCCAAAAGATAGTGAGCAGAAAAAAATACAAGAGCCAGAGGGGAATGGAAGACATCAGGAGAACAAGATCCTCTAAACCAACCAAGCAAGGCTCATATTAATTCACAGAGAATAAAGTAACAAGCACAGGGGAACATGAGTTTGTAATAATTCTCTCTCTCTGTATGTATGTATGTATGTATGTGTATATGTATACATTTAAATACATATATATTTGTGTATATACATGTAATATATGTATTTGTATATTACATATACATATATAATATGTATTTGTATGCATTATATATATATATTTTATTATTTTTATTATATATTATTGTCAAAAAGAATAACTAAAAAATCCAAATGTCTCATTCTTGCCAGCTTTTTTTCTATGGATCCTACTGAGGCAATAAAACAGTTGAGATATTTAGAGATGCTTTGTCACAAATTGTTCTTTGTTGATGTTTTTGCTAGTTTTCAACCTGTTGGTAAATATTAAGATTCTTTTAAAAATACTTTGATTATTATTTAAAATACTTTTTCCATATTACATTTAATATGTCAATGATATTGCATAGTTCTAAATATTGAAAGTTTAATGACTATTTTATACAGTATATGAGCAGCTTCAAATTTAGTTTGGAGGAAGGTTGTTCTTGTTAGTAGATACATACTTGTCTTATTTAGAATCACTGAGGTTGATTCTCTACTCAGGCTAAGCATTCTGATTAAAGAACCTTATTTTCATAAGACTTCAGTGTGAATTTTGAGTCACCTGTTTTCCAAGGAAAACACATGAGGCCTCTATTGTTAGCTTAGATGTTCTGTAATTATGTGTCGTGGAAATTTGTCTACAGAAAAAAGCAATCTATTAGTTCCAGGCCTTTAAATTTTTATTGTCGACTCAAATTATGTTGTTAACAAGCTTCAGTCTTGACTTCCACAATTTAAGTGTTTTATCAAATTATTAATAAAACATTGATTTGTTGTTATATTAAAATACATAGAAAGCATATGCCATATACAGTCTAAGTATTATCTATTTCCGCTGCTCCATGATTACAAGGAATATGAGCATACATTTGAATATACATATGAATACACATTTCAAATTTTCATAACCTTCCAAGCATAACAACACACTTTCCATCCTCCTGCAAGCATCATATCATCAGAGATGAAGAATATAATAATGTTTGCCTTTATAGGTGGAGTTATGCTCTTACATCAGAACCTATCAGCTTACAGATTTGACCTTTAGTGTGTCTCACTCTATTTGCCTCATCAAAGATAATTCCTATGTAGGATCAGGTTTTCATCTTTCTATATTCCTCTTTACCATGTGGGTATTCTAGGCCCTTATAATGCTGGAACGAATAAGATATCTACAATGGCACAAGAGGAAAAAAAAATAACCCTCTTTGTATTGCTTACATTTAGAGGAATTTAAAAATAGCATTTCTTGAATTGTTATGAGTTATTTAAATAAGTATTTCAGCTTTAAATTTATGCTTTTCTATTTTCAGGCTTGACACACAAGTTTAAGTTAAGAGAAACATGGATTGTTAAAACTTTTTGTGAGTTGTCACATTTACAATGGTAGTGCTGCTTGGCTATTCTGAGTGATGTCTGGTGTCTACAGCAAATCCTTAGACAGTTGAAACATGGCTCTTGCTTCCACACTAAAAACTATATTTATGGCTCTGAAGCTTCTCCGTAGTGTGATACACAGTACAGAAGGGGAGAAGTGAATGGCCATTTCCTTGCATACTCAAGGCTCTATGGAAACTGCATGTGCTAACATTTGTTTCAGAATTGAATCAAGTCATTATGACCTTAGGTCATTTTTGCAGTACTAAGGCATCTCCTAATCAGATCATGGATTAGGTAGTCTTTCATTTCCTTTGTTGGCTTTAGCCTAGCAAAACAAGTTTCTTCTTAACTAGGAGAACAAAAGCATCCAAGCAGAGCATCAGGTACAAATAGATGTCATCAGGTCACAGGCCTACAAGCTTCAGAATTGGCAATTCATTTTCACCTCAGAAGAGCAACATCTGAAGGAGGACATCTACCTTGTTAGTGATGAAGAGCACAGAATGTAGCCTCTTCAGTTCTACCTTCCCAATCCCCCAGCAGCTGCCCTTGCCTCACTGACCTCCTGTTTGTTATGATCTCATGCTTATTTGCGGGACCAACTGATTTATTTTCTCCTCTCTCGTATCAAATTCAGACAAAAACTGAATTATGCTGAGGCACTTTAATCCTGAACTCCCTCTTAGGGGGTCACAGGCTGGCATTATTGTGTGATATGTCTGGCCTTGTGACCAATTCATTAATGGCAGACATCATGATAGCCTGTAGTAGGTTCCTGATGGATGTTTACTGATGATTCTGGATTCAGTACCAGTAATAAGTTCCATTTTTTATATCAGAATTTCACTGTTCTACATCTGTTCCTCACCCATTTCTGTCACACTAAATCACTGAGCCACATTCCTCAAGGCTTTGGCTAAGCTACATCCTCAATTATAAATTAGACATCTCTGGAAAATTGTGTTAAACTTCTTTGTGATAATAGTCGTCTGGGGGCAAAGAAGAGGAAGGGTTGTGTTGTTGATGTTATGTGACAATGAACACAGCTTTGTCAATATAAATCCAAGTTTGGTAGCTGGAAATGTCATACTCAGTGGGTAGAAAGGGCTGAGCCAGCACTGCACATAGCTAAAGGCTTTACTAGACCTAGCTAAATACAAAAAAAGTCCAATAGAGAGAATTTTAAAATATGAGTTAAATATTTTCTATTTTCCATTGAATACATAGGAAATAATCTTGCTCATGTTTCAAATACTAATGACATATTCCTACTTAGAATAACTGACAGTCAGTTAAAATGATTAAAAGTTACTTTTCAAAGAATACTTTAGTTTTTAAACCTGGTAACAGAACCAAATAAGCATCAGGAGAGCTACTGAGAGTATCTATAGTCACTAGTTAACTTAGCAACTGCCTGCATCTATGCTATTGCATCAAGACTATACCACTCACAAGACAGTGAAGGCCTGTCCAGTCTCATGCGTTGCACATGCTTTAAACATCTGTCCTTCTTACCCCAAGTCTAAACTCATATCAATTAATAATATTCCATAGTGTCAGGGAGGGATGTATTGAAATTCATTGCCAACATTTTAGGGACAACGGCTTTTATTCCTCTGTTTGGTTCGGCCAACTCTGGCATTCATCCACAGCAGTACTGTGGAGTCAGCTGCTTTGATTGAACTCCTGAAATAAAACTTTCTTTAACTGTGATGTCTTCCTATTGATGTGTCAAATCTTACAAATCATCAGTTTGTTACTTGAAATTCAGGCAAGAATTCAGGTAAATATACACTCCAGAATTGGGAATTACAATTTTCATTTTGTGAACCTTTATTGAAATCTAGCATTTAACTCAAGTTTTTGTGCAGACATGATACAAAGCAGTATTATAGTACCTATCATTTTGCAGCTGTAGAAGGAATACTGATTTTTCAATCATAGTATAGTTACATTTGCTCTTTTATTAGCATGAAGATTGTTCCAGTTAGAAGACAACACAGTTTTCTTATGGTTGCCCTCTTACAGGATGTTAGAAAGTAGAAACCAGTCCATAGGCTTTACATACACATTAAGAAGCTCCATGTCTTAAAAGAAATGATTCCAATATCTATGTTGTTTTCCAGTATTTCCAGACTACATTTCTTATTGATTAAAATGTAAAATGAGGGAAGACCACTCTCTAGCAAATGTTTTTACTTTAACTAAGTTGAAACAGTGTGCTCAAAGATGTCTTTTATAAAATAAAATACTTTCAAATTTTCAACTTGCTGAATAATGCACTATAAGTATGGATGTATTCAGTCGTAAAACTTTTGGACATTTTCTGAACTTTTTAGTATGATACAACAGCTTCAATGAATATTTATTCCTGGAATTAGAAAATAGTAAATATAAAAAACAAAACAAAGAAACAACAACAACAATAACCGCAACAACAACAACAAATGGTCAGATTCCTTATCAGAAAACACTCTGGTCACTGCTAAATCTAACTGCAGAGCCTTTCTATACATGCCCTTGCTCTGAATAATGACACAGAGACTTACTTTTATTTTTTAATGTCTAGGCTTGTTTCCAGCCAGCTCATAGCTCAATTATCACTTTCATACTGATCTAAGTTCTTCCATGTTTCTGGTTACCTACCTCTCCTATGTTTCATATATCCAACTTTCTCCACATCTTGGTCGTGAATCTCCTATGTCCGCCATCCTTTCCCCCAGAGTTCCTCTCTCTGTTGGGAAGTCCTACCTTAGTATTTTACCTTTTGCCACAGGCTTTTTATTTCAAGCAATCAAGAGGTATCTTAGGCATGCAAGAAAGGACAGAGATACATCTTCATACAGTGTACAAAAACATCATTCCAACATCAAAATATTTTTTCATTGTATATCCTAATTAACTAGGTTTTTTTTAGCTATGTGTTATTAGAGGGTCAAAGAATTCTGTTAAGACTGCATTACATGATGACTTTTGAGACTGTCTATGGAGGAAACAGAGAATTGTCCTAGGCAGCCTTCAAATCTGAGGGGGAAATGATAAACATAGATAATTAAACTTAATCCAAGCTTGACTTATAGACAAAAGAAATGTTCTTTGCATAAATAAGACAAATTCAATTTTGTGGTAGAGATGGAGGTTTTATGATCATTTATACTGATTACACACTTAGAAGTACCATACTTGGAGACCACAATTATTTCAAGAATTTTCCCTGTAAAAATTATTAATTCAAGCTGAGTCCTTTGACTGAACTTAGTGCTCTAAGAAACAACTCAATACTTTGTGAAAATAGATTGGTGGGCAATGAACTAAAGCAGAAACTTTGTTTCTGGAGCAACTGATTATTTACTATCAAGCTAGATACCAAAGAGTGTGCCATAAGTAGAAGATGTTGTCACACCATCTGGACATGGTAGTTCTGTATAGTTGTTGCCTTGACAACATACTTTGCCATAAATCAACAAAAAGATAAATTATCTGAGACATTAAAATTCACCCTAGAAGAATATTGCAATTATGCAGTATTTCTGTGACAGAATTGCTTTCATGATCTCAGAAATCTATTATGGTCTATTCTTATAACATTTAATTACCATAAGTTTCTTTAGTAAGTAAGCCCTTAAATACATGTTTCTTGTTAAACTCTGAAGACAAAGTTCAGGTTACTAGGAATTTTATTAAGCCTTTCATTATATGTCATAGACAATAAATTAAACTTACCACAAAGTTTAAATTCTAGACATATTTTCTGCTTTACCAACTGGGTATGTTCCCAAAGTTTCACAGTTTCCCAAGAGAATGACATCAACTGGGGTCCATGAGTTCAAGCAAAGTGCCCATGGGAGATATTTTTCATCCAAATGATAACACTTACTATAAGTGACAGCAATTTGGCTCGTTTACTCCAATTTCACAATTAAGAGAATGCATGCTTACAAATCATCATTTCATGCGTCACCATCTTGGAGTTACATCTCAAGCCAAATCCTTATTTGCTTGCATTTTCCCCCAAAGTTCTGGAAATTAACAGGCTATGGATATAGTATGCATTTTAAAGATAGAATTCACAGAAATACTTAATAGGTTGTACAAAAGATCTAAATGAAAGTTTAGAATTTAAGGAGACTTTGAATTTTGACTTGAGAAAACTAAATTTCTAATGAGCAAGACTCATGAAGGAATTAAAGGAACTATTATAAATTTAAATGAGATTTGGATATTTGTTAGACAGGTAAACAAAGATATTAAAGAAAAATGTGATCATAATAGTCAAGAGAGGGATTGGGGCTGAAAGTCTGTCCGGAAAGTCAGAATAAAAGAACTCAAAGCCAAACCAATTGATAGAATGTTCTAGCTGGAGTGGTCAGACAGAAGAGCATGAACTCAGAACTTAAGACTGGGACTGTTCCAAAATTTAAGAGCAGAGGTAAAGTAGTGTTAGGAAAGTAAAATATAATGAAATAATTATTAATTTATACTAAATCCTTAAGTGTACTGTGAAGATATTAAAAATAAAACTGGAATCAAGAGTTTTAAATAATGCAACCAAGAAAAAAAAAAGGTAACTCACAAGATCATGACAGACTCTGATACGAATGAATGCAGTAGAAGTAAAGGGAAAAAATCCCCCACTAATTTGAATGTTTGAATACAGATCAGAAGGCAGGATTGGAGATAGGTGAACACACCTAACTTTGTCAAAAAGTTTTACTAGAGCAGAGAACAATGAAAAAAAGAAAATCTATGATAGTAAGTTGAGAGTCACTGGGTGGTATTTCAGTCCACAGTGAAGATGACAGTAGATTTGGTACCCCGTTAAGAGTTCTGATTCATACGTGATGTAATTTCTTGGTGTTAGTAATGTAGAAAAGGACAAAAAACATTCTCTTGACTCTAAGCCTTATCTTCATGACCTCATCATCTCCCAAAGGTGTAATCTACCAATACGACTGCACTGAAAACCTGATGTTAAAACATGAATTTAAGGGATAGAAACAGATACCTTGACCACAGAGCACAAAGTATGTTTGTTCCATGACAGAAGTAAAGCAGAAATTGAGAGGCTTCATGACTGATGTAAAGCAGAAAGTAGGGGTAATTGGTGCTTAATGAGTAGGGCAACAATCGAAGGATAAAGTGTTAGGCATATTGTGGAGGATGAAACCACTTAAATGAATACAATGACTGGATGGGGTCTTAGAAGTATATTTTATAGTGAAAAAAGTTAAACAAGATAAACAGTTACAGCATAAGCTACAATCAGTAGAATGTAGATGTTCTTTAATGACTACTATAGCTTTGTTTTTTTATTGATGAAAAAGAACCTCATCTGGTAACACAGGAAAGACAGAATGCCTAAGTAATGATATATAAGATATGGGACAGAAGGGTTGAAAAACAAGTAATTAAAATGACTATGAACACATCATAATAACATTTAGAAGCACTTAAAGGTCATTTGAAAATTTCTGTATCATAATCTTAACAATCCCACTGTTTATATTTCTCTATCTGCATGCTGTATGTTGTACCTATCCAGGACAGGTAGTAAGTTTGATTTAATTAGCCTTAATGTTTTCCAAGAAAAGAGAAAGGATATGAGTAATTATATAGAGATTCTAAGAACCTATTGTAATTATTTCATGATCTGCTTTTGAGTAAGAAAAATAAGACTTTAAGGAATGGTAGATGCTAATAAGTTCAATGCATTGGAATTTATAAGTTGGATCAAAAATAGTTTAAATTGAAAGGATAGTTGAATTTGAAAATATTAGGAAACCATAATTTTGCTTAAATTCCAAAGACAGGAATAAAATCTCAGGTGAATTATCAATGTTGCATATAAAAAGACCTAAAGGGATAGGAGAAATGGCTCTGTGGTTAACTTACAAAGAACCCAGGTTAGTTCCCAGAACCAACATGCTGGTTCTCAACCATGTAACTCCAGTCACAGGTGATCCAATACACTCTTCTTGCCTTCATAGGCATCACACATATAAACTGTGCCTGGACATAAATGCAGGTAAACATGCATATACATAAGAACAAAATAAAAAATAAGTAGAATGCATTAGAATATATGGCTGAGAAAATGGATTTGAAAGTATTCTCACGTCATTACATTTCTAGTGTTAATAGAACTAAAATTATCATGAGGTAGAAAGAAGACTGGAATAAAAAAATTATATTATGACACTCAAACCTAAGATTTTTGCAGAGGATGAACAGGCAGAATCTGAAGAAAGCAATAAGGAAAGGAACACCTAGCTCTAGGGATCACCAAGAGAAATTGGTAAAAGTTAGCTGCCAGTTCCAATTCTATTTTGTCCCAATTAGAAGAAAAGGTAGATTTATAGAGCCTCTCTCTCTCCCTCTCTCTCTCTCTCTCTCTCTCTCTCTCTCTCTCTCTCTCTCTCTCTCTTTATCTATGATTTGCTCATGAGATCTGGACTTCCTTTGGTAACAGGCATAACCAGAAATGGAGGACATGATGGAATTATGAAGTCACTCTCTGAATACCTTATGAATGTCTGGGAAAATTCTGAGTGGGAAACTTGTGCTCTGCAAACATGAGGACCTGAATCCAAATATTCAAAATGCATTTTAAAAACAGATATGGTATGTGTATCTGCAGTCTCAGTGCTCCTATGCTTATAATGGAGGAAGAAACAGGAAAATTCCCAATGCTGGTAGTCCAGACAACCCAGTCTACACAGCAGTGGACAACATGACTTTGATTCAAATGAAATGGGTAGTAAAGACTGATAACTGAGGTTGGACTCTGCTCTCATCAAGCACTGTGATCTATACATAGCCACATTCAGACTCACAAATGTGCACTCCCTTGTATATACATGTATCCATAATACACAAAAATCATATACACAAAAAAATAAAAATATTTTTCTATTTCCTTCCTTATTGAGATAGTTATCAATCAAGTTAAGTCAACATAACTAAGGGTGATGTCACTAAAAACATAGGTAAGTATGCTTTTCTCTCCAGTTTTATAGAAATGAACAGTGAAGGCTTCAGAAATGTTCTTCTTACAACCATGAAAAGTCAAAGGTTATATAGTATAGAATGTTTATCTTATAGCTGATTAGATTCCACAGGGTACTGCAGTGGTATTTAAGTGCATTAGCAGAATACGATGAGTATCTGTTATTGATATTTCAAAGAGAATTCTGAGTTTTTAGATAAAAGTCTTCCTTTCTATGGAAAAATAATAAATTTCTCAGGAAGGAGGCTTAAAATAATCTGTTAACAAAATTCATGCTTTTTCACTAATGTACTTTGAGTGCAACTGAATACTGAGTGGAGACGGTAGGACGAAAATAGATGACCCTGGAGGGCAGAGAAAAGGCAAAACAGAATTCGTTATCTGAGGAGAAATGATTTTCAGTTATACAGACTAGTTTCTGAAAACTTTCACACTAAAATAAAAATAAGAGCAGTATATGATATTAAAATAATCTTCTCAAGAATCATTTCTGACAGCTCTCTTGTAGTCTATGTCCCTGTGAACTCTATGACAAACTATAAGTCTCAAAATATGCCCGGTGTTCTGTACCAAATGGTAGAAACATTGTCTAACACTGAATAGATCATTAGTGATAAGCTGCAGACTATCAATCAACTAGATTTGTTGTTCCTTAAAAAAAACTAAGAACTAAGCCTATTATTCAAGAAGTTGGATTTCTATTTCCATTACTGATTTTCCGCCTGCAGGTCTGCAATGCCCAGAATACAAGATGCTCAGTAGAGGGAAGTGGCCTGTTTAGAGAAATAATGTCACCTGTTCTATGCCTATCAACAGGTCAGCTCTGTTACACATATAGGACAGCTTCAACTGGAGACGTGCATGATTGTCTTCTAACATCCATATTAAAGACTGTAAAAATTCTTTACTAAAAAAATTTCTGTGACTATATTTAATTATCAAAATTTTATTAGTATTTACATTTTCCCAGATTTTCTGGATGCTAAGAATACTCAAAGAATAGACTTTTCACACTTCCTTCTCAGTTTACTTTATCCATAATAAATATGTAATCTGAAATTACAGTTAACATGCAGACAACGAGCAAATACTAATTTCTGAATGATCTATGTTACATTGTTATGTTTACATTGTAAAGCCAACAAAGACAAATTTAGCCTTTGGGTTCTTATAAGAAATTAGTTGAGTATCTTATAAAGAACAGAAATTACAGTTCTAGAGGCTGAGAAGTCCAGAATCAAAGCATATTGCTGTCTTGTAAAACCTCACTGTCTGTTTCATAGTCCTCCATTTACTAGGCATGTTTTCTCATGATAGAAGATTCACCAGGGCCTGTTTTAAAAGGACACTAGTTCCATTTAAGAAAGCATTTCTCTTATAACCCAAGATCTTCCCAAAATTTCCTCTGAGTGCCATGATATTAAAGGTAAGCATGTCAAAGCATTTAAAATTCATAATGTATTACATAGTTACTTGTTACTCAAAAATAATATAAGTTCATTTACATCATAAAATCTGATAAGTATCACCATATTAACAAAGGAAGTTGACTTTACCAATTATGAGACAAATGATGTATGTGATCTATTAAACATACACATCTCTTATGGAAAAATCTATCATTGTCAGGCAATCAGGTAGTAATATAAAAAAATAAGGAATCAGCTCAACCATTGGTAAAGTGCCATTGTCTTTAATGGCAAAGTAACAAAGGACGATGTCGTGCCTTACTCCCACAGACATTTTTTTTTTTAAATCTCTGCACTCAACAATTCAATTTCCCAAGTATATGAAAATGTTTTACTATTAATATCTTTAAACAATATGGTCTAATATCTGCTCACTGAATTTAATCCCTTTAATGAAAAAATATGAGCAAAGTACTTACATTTTGGCGATATGAATGGATCTCACAAATATTTTACTGAGTGAAAGAAAAGAGAAAAATTAAAGTTTAATTCTCTATAAACATATAAATACTAATTCAAAGAAGAGCATAGTGCCACCTGCCTTAACTTTTATCACTTAGGAGGCTGAAGCAGGAAGATCGTGAGTCCGGTCTGGGGCATACAGTAAGTCTATCTAAACTAAATAAGCAAAAGATTCCCCAGTAATATAAGCCCCCAAACAGGCAAAAATTTTTACAAGGTAAATTAAAATATATCTACTTTGTACAGGATCAGTTTCATCAGGAAAAGACCTAAAGAACTTTCTGAGATATTGAAATGCTTTTTATACCTAGATCAGTGGACCTGCTTAACAGCAAAGCATTTATTGTAACTCATATATAAAGATCTGGTAATTCATACATATAAACATTCACCCCTTCATTGTATTGGCAGTGAATTCTTTCTCAATAAAAACATTATAACAAAAAATTTAAAATATTGCATATTTTACATCCTGGGCTTGTTGAACTGTGGAGAGACTATAACTGAGGAAAGTCTTGCATTATGACTAGGCAGATGAGGCAAAATACAACGTGGGAATGATTATTTCTCAAAGAACTTTAAGAGTGAATAAGAATCAAGGTTGAATGAAGTGTCAGGCAGTTTAGCATGACTAAGAACAGAACAGATTGGGTGTTTGTGGATGCATGGAACTTCTGCAGGGAGTAATGATCTCAGCAGAGTTGAAATATGTCCTCAGGCTCAAGTTAACTTACTACTATTGTTTTGAGTAATGGACATCAAGCCACTCTCCAAATTCCTATCTCTAGAGCCAGAGATTAGTGTAGCTCTCAAATAGAACCCACCAGAGATGTTTATCTTTGCAATGGGCCACAGCTAATGCAGAAACTCAAAGAAGGCCAAAGTACAAAGAATAGCTATCAATGGAGTGCTTGGCTGTAAGTGGGACTTCTATATCACATCCTCTGTGCTCAAATTCAGGGAACATCCTAGAAGAGGGTGGACAGACTGTAAGAGTCAGAGTTTAGTGAAGATGCTCATAAATCAGTGTCTTTTGGTCATAACAGAACCACTGCATGCACAGATTTATAGCAACCGTGGCTGTCTGCATAAGATCAAACCAGTCAGCATTCCAGGAGAAGTAGAAGATAAGTCTAATATCTATCTGGAGAACTAGCTTTGATGGCTTTGGGGAGGAAATGTTTGTTTTCTTTAAAGGTGTGGCCCCTTGTAGCTCACCACATGTAGTGAAAGACCTCACACATCAAGAAGGCACAGAACAAAATTAGACTGAGTATGTTCTAGAAATGTAGAACACAGAAAGTCAAAGGAAATAGAAAACTGGAAGGTGGATGTGGGGGCAGAGTTATGGTTTGGAATGAATTGTGAATATGATCAAAATATGTATGAATGAAGTTCTTGAAGAATTAATAAAAATATTATACTAAATATAAATGTGTCCTTAGAATAAACGTATGTAAAAAATAATTAAGTAAAGGTAATTTATAAGGGGAAGTTGGTGTATGCTAACAGTAGTAATTGTAATCTACCCACAATGACCTATTATTAGAAGCTGCTAAGTGGAGTAAAATACACAAAAAATCAATTACGGTTTAATGGGCCAAAATGGCAATACCTAGTACAATTATTACTACTATATTGACTAGTTAAGAGTACATGAGTGATCAATAATCTGTTCATTGTCAATAACTGCCAAATGGAGAGAGAGCATGTATTTAAAAAATGTTTCAGGATTTGAGAAAGAATGTAAAACAGCCAATGTTTGATGTGAATTTAGCAATGAAGCCCGGTCATTAACCCTATTCAGGTGGGAAAAGAAATAGACTTAGCAGAGATTAAAAAAAAAATGTTTTAGGATCATTTTCAGGATTAATCTTTATTGCATTTATTTATTTGTGTATTGAGAGTGATATATATATATATATATATATATATACATATATATATATATATATATATGTTAGAGTATAACTAGGAGAACTCAGTTCTCTCCCCTCGTAGTGTTCTATAGCTATAAAGAGACATCATGATCATAACAACTCTTATAAAGAAAAACATTTAATTGGAGCTTGCTTCCAGTTCAGAGGTTTACTCTATTTTCATTATGACAAGAAGTATGGTGGCATGCAGGTCGTCCTAGTGCTAGAGAAGAAACTGAGAGATCTACATATGGATGCAAAGGTAGCAGAAGGAGACTTGTCTTTCATGCCAAAATGTTCTTCAGATCTCCAACTCCATTCAGTTTAATTAACCGCAACATACTTCTCTCCCTTGGTTTGGTTCAACTTTATGTTACCAACTCTCCCCAGCAGGTATCCCATGGCTCTGGCATCTCCAATATTTTAGGATATTTAAGACAATCCAGGCTTCACCTTCAGAGCTTCACACAATAACTTCTCTGGATCTTCATTCATGGGCATCCCTTCCACAAACCCAGTCTCAGCAGCTTTCCTTAGTCACCTCTTTCTTCTTTCATTGACTCTAAATGAGAACCACATGACCAAAGCTGCCAAGTTTGCTGCTTGTTGGGGCTGGAACATGGCCGGCCCTTTTGTTCAATTCCTTCTTCATCAGCTTTCTGGTTTTGTTGGTTACTTTCACTGCCTAAGCTTGAATGTTCTGGAAATGAAGAAGTAGACCAGGCTGGCCATGAACTGGGAGATCCTTCAACCCCTGGAATGTTGAGATTAAAGTCATGTATCCCTGTCTTTGGCCCTTGGCTTTTGTTAATTCCTTTTTACAAATTGGAAGCTCAGCTGGGTAAGATCTTGGCCTGAGGTCTTTAATCTGTTAATTTCTTTTAACAGAGAATTTAGCTCAATTCCACTTCCTAGTTCCCGTTTCCTATTTTCCTGTGCATTTTCTATTTTTTCATTTCTCATGTTCCTTTTTGCTATAGATCTGCTATAAAAGGTCACATTAATAAATACATAATAGAGAATGTATTCTAAGCTGTTCTAAGATTTCTTCTGCCAACAAAATAAAAGACTCTTGACTTTAGTCTCAGGCAGACGTTTTCAATAAGAGCAAAAGCAGCCACATTGTCTATGCAAATACAATATTCTCTAGTACATGTACTCGCCACACTGTGAGACTATCACTCAACCAATGATTAGTGAGAGAAGTGAAAGCCAACTGGGAAGAATAGAATAGTTTTACGTACTTGAAATCACTGTTCAGTTTGGCTTATCTTTTTTAACTGTAAATATTATTTTTACAATTAGCTAATATCCCAAAAATCTGTCATGTAATAATTGGATTAATTATTTCAATAACTTTTAAAATTATGTAGACATACATTTTTCTATGTATCAGAGAGACTGCTACATCAGTCTCTCTCTCTCTCTCTCTCTCTCTCTCTCTCTCTCTCTCTCCCTCCCTCCCTCCCTCCCTCCCCTTCTCTCTCTCTCTCTCTCTCTCTCTCTCTCTCTCTCTCTCTCTATCTCTATCTCTATCTCTATCTCTATCTCTATCTCTATCTCTCTCTCCCCCTTCCTGTCCTTTTACTGAAAATAGACTTCAGACTTTTTCTCATGCAATATATCCTGATTATGTTTTTCTCCCTATAACCCTTTTAGTTCCTCCTCACCTCCTCTCCTTTCTGGATCCCTCCCATTCTATCTCTCCTTCAAAGACAAACAGGCTTCTAAAAGATAAAAAATTAAAGAATAAAGTATAATGAAAAATAAAGAAAAACAAGCAGAATCAAAAGAGCTTAAGACATGACACATAAAACAGATGCTGCCATCAAGAAGACGGTTGAAGTTCATTACCATCAGCTGAAAATTGAAGAGGATCCAGAAGTGACTCTGCAGGAGACTGACACAGCTGCCAACTCCCCTGCCTCCCCCTACGGTCGACCCCTAGACTTCCACGCCCTCCAGAAGGGTTCCTGGTATGCCTGGCTTTGCCCTTGTTTCTCTCGCTAGAGAGCTTGGCCTCTTGATCACCACAACAAAAATTGGCTTTTTCCTAAACCAAGGCCGCCCTTGATATGGCCACTAACATTGGGGAGCCTTCCCTTATGACAATATTACACCCCAAACTGACAAATGGTTGGTAACTTGAACATTTACAAGAGACTAGGATGGCTGTGAGTTAGCCCAATGACGGGATTATTGTAGGTCCACTTCCCAGGGGCCCACCCAGTGCAGCCGAAAAGGAGTGCGTGGTGCTGGGAGTGGGTGCAGCCTACATGGCCTAAGACAGGGCTCTCACCCTCCTTTCACCCACATCGGAGTCCCTTGACGTTGCCCATCGTCGACAGCCTAAAGCCTTCAACCATCGATGTGACTCGTCTCACATCAGTGTTTTGGGGTTGTGAACTTGTCTAAGACCCCCCATAATTAGACATCCAAATTCAAAATTCACATAGTTGGGATTGATCATAAGACACCGTCTCTAACTAAACAGAGAAGGGGGAGATGCCAGAAGCCAGGACCCTCGCCCTTACCCTCACCCCCTACCTTTCCCCACCTGCACAATGTCCTCTGAAGCTTGGCAACTGCAAGATCCTGCTTATCAACTGCAGATAGACTCAAAGCAGAGTACCATATCTTCTTAAGAATAGCAGGGAGACCATAACTCAAGCAGTGTACCATATCTTCTGAAGAACAGCAGGTAGATCATAATTCAAGGCAGTGTACCGTATAGACCATGACATGTTTCAAGGCACAGGCCAAGAAGATTTTGTACTTTTCCACCACCTGGCCCCTCTTACCCCCTCCCCTTGTAAAACATGCTATAAAAAAGCATTTTATGTTCAGAAAAAAAAAGAAATTAAAAAAAATAATAATAAAATAAATTAAAAAAAAAACAGAAACCCACTCATTTACACAGTCAAGAATCCTCCCCCCAAAAAAACCTACTAAACTGGAAGGCATAATAGAGGACAGAAGAAAAAATATAGAAATAAAATAAATAATAGTATAAATTTTCTTTAAAACATGGAAATCTCTGATACAACATTGTGAGAAATGGAACCTTCATATATTCAGCTGAGTTTATTTTCTGTTGGCCTTCTACTGCTGGGTTTACAATCTACCTTTGAGAACAGTTTGCTTCCCCAGTGAGACTCTTTTGAAGGAAACTAAATTTTATTTACAAATGATTTTCAGTTGAAGTCAGCTTCTGGGTTAGACATAGAGGCATGTGTCCACTTCTTTCAGTTATAGTTCCGCATCTGATACAGACTTGTGGAGGAACTGTGAGTACAGGCAGGCTACTGATTCTGTGAGTTTATAGTGTGTCCGGCTACTTTGCTGAAAGTGTTTATCAGCTGTAGGAGTTTCCTGGTAGAACGTTTAGGTTCATTGATATATATACTATCTATCACATAACTTGCAAATAAAGTTGCTATGACTTCTTCCTTTCCAATTTGTATCAATTTGATCGCTTTCAGTTGCCTGATGGCTCAATCTAGGACTTCAAATACTATATTGAATAAGTGAGGAAAAAATGGGCAACCTTGTCTTATTCTTAATTTTAGTGAAATTGTTTTGATTTTCTCTCCAATTTATGTTGTTAGAAGGTGTGGGCTTGCTGTAAACTTTCTTTTATTATTATTAAGGTATGGATCTTATATCTCTAACCTCTCCAGAAATTTTATTGTGAAAAGATTCTTGATTTGATCAATGATCTTTTCTAACACTTATGAGATGAGGAGTGGGTTTTGGCTTTCAATCTGTTCATTTGGTTCAGTACATATACTGATTTATGTATGTTGAACCATTCCTGAATCTCTGTGATGAAATCTTCTGGATAATGGTTGATGATCTTTTTGATATGTTTTGGGATTTGATTTACATGTATATTATTGGGAATTGTTGCATCTGTATTTGTAAGTGAAATTGGTTTATACTCTCTTTCTTGGGTCTTTATGTGATGTAGATATCACAGTAACTATGGCTACATAACAGTGATTTGTGCAGCGTTCCTTCTCTTTTTATTTTGTGGCGTAATTTGACAAGTATTGGCATTAATTCTTCATTGAAAGTCTGGTGCTATTCTGTGCTTTTTCCCCCATTGGGAAACTTTAATGACTGCTTCTATATTAGCAGTATTTAAATTCACTTTGTATTGCTTGTCTGATCTTGGTTTAACTTTGACAAATGGTATGTATGAAAAAAATCTCTGTTTTTAAGATTTTCCAATTTGTTAGGATAAAGGTTTTTAATGTCTGTCCTATGAGGCCCCAGATTCCCTCAGTGTCTATAATTATTTTGTTAATTTAGATATTCTCTCTCTACCTTTTAGAATATTTGAGATAAGGTTGTCAATCTTTCTGATTTTTTAAAAAATATTAATTCTTTGTTTTTTTGTTTCTTTGTATTGTTTTATTTTTTTCATTTACTTGACTTCATCTCTGGGTTTGTTTAAATTTTTTCTATCTTCTTCTGTGGGATGTGATGTCTTTCATTTCTTTCTCTTTTTCTTTCTTTCATATGTTTTTTCATTTTTGTACTACAGTGATCATGTGTGCTGTTACATTACTAGTATGAGATTTCTCCACTTTTTTCCTTTTATGAATTGGTCTTTTATAGCTACCTTAATTGGGCCACATAAGTTTGGGTATATTTTATATTCATTTCCTTTCAATTCTGGAAAGTATATAATTTCTTTCTTAATTTGCAACCATTTTTTTTATTCAGTACTAACCTCTTCAGTTTCCATACATTTGTAAGCCTTCTGTTGTTTCTGTTGTTGTTAATATACGCTTTAAATCAGTGGTGGTCAGATAGATTTTAGGGTGATGTTTTAGTAGTCTTCTTTCTGTTGAGACTTGTTTTGGCTTTGAGTAAATTGATAGTTTTAGAGAAATTTCCATGATGTACTGAGAAGATAAAATTATTTTGTGTTTAGATGAAGCATTCTGTAAATAGCTGTTAGATCCATTTGGTTTATGCCAGATAGCTCTTATATATCTCTATTTAGTTTTTCTCTGGATTACCTGTCTATTGGTAAGAGTGGAATATTGAAGTCTCCTACTATCAATGTTCTGAGGGTTAATGTGTGATTTCAGCTGTGATAGTGTTTCTTTTATGAACTTGGTTTCCTTTCAGTTTGGTGCATAAATGTTAAGAATTCCAATGTCTTCCTGGTAGGTTTTTCTGTAGCTTCCTCTCCTATCTCATTTGATTACTTTTGGAGTGACGTCTATTTTACCAGATATTAAAATGGCTTCATCAACTTGTTCCTTAGGCTTCTTTGTTTGCAAATGATATTACTAATATTTAGGTCCTGTTTACAAGGACATGTTTTCAATGTGTGTTTGACATCCTGTTATAGAAAAATTCTCAGTAGCTTTTTACTAAACAAATGACTTAGTTTTAAATAAGTTAGAATTAGAGTTACTAGAGGGAGAAGCCTTGGTTTCTACTCTCCAATTTGTCATCTAGTCAAGATACAGAAAATATTGGACAAAACCAATATACTTATGATATTTATACAATAAGCTGAAGTTGAATGATTAGTCAGGATGAACAGAATAGGAAAATGTCCACCAGGAGAACTCATGATCAAATGCTTTTAGCTCTGTATAATCAGTGTTTTAGTATATTTAGGCTTCTTCCACCCTACAGTTTTCAGATGTACTCATCTCTAAGCTACCCACAGCCTTCACCATCTTTTGATTTGACAAGCCATCTTCTTTTGCATTGCCAACCCAAACTCAAGTTGTTTGCTTATTATGTACCTAGTGATCCATTAAAATATTTCTGTCATAGTAAAAGGCAATGTGCCATATAATAGAGCTATTCACATTTTGCATTTAGAAATTAAAAAATTCAGATATAACAAGTCAAGTACATGTCAAAGACAATAATCAAAAGAATGAGTAGACAGGAAATCAAATTTAATCTGCACAATCAGCTCTAAGGACAATAGACGGTGTCATAAAAAAGAACAGAGTTATGATCACCATAGATTAAGAACCTAGATGCCAAATTATCTAGTTGCTTCTGGAATTATATCTAATTTCATTATCTATCTTCCCATTACTCTTAGAGTTTCAACTGATGGTTTGATTTTTTTCTGAATTCCTGACTAAAGTGGCAGGATATTTTAAGGGCATATACCTCTAAGGCACAAAGTTTTAAACCAAAGAGAAGATTTATGGTTGATAGCGTAAGACTTCAGATATTCTCCTTTCCTACCTTTTTGCTCACGATGTGAAATGTTTTCTTATTGATTAAAATGACATGTTACTTTGATTCTAGGAATAGGATGAAATTCAAGGTTTAGAGAACCTGAAAAAAAAACTTAAGACAATCAAAAAGATAGTGAAGATGGAAAAAAGTACAACAGCAAAGAGATGTTACTAGATATCCACAGACCTAGATGGAGACAGAGAGTAAAAAAATAGAATATCACACTCATGCTTAAATAATGGTGTAGAGAAAGAATGGCTGGCATCAGAGATGATGGAATACCAAGGTCAAAGAAGGTCAATCCTATTCATCTACCGTGAAACATTTCTCTTTGTTGTCAAGAGTTGGGAAGTTGACTTTTAAAGAATTGTCTTCATCTATACAAGACATATTGATGGTAACATCTACTACTATTTAATTATTTCTGAATAATTTCACACCCTTCACTGAAGGATTATGAACAGCTAATAGATGACAGGAAGAGGTGTCATTGAGTTTACTTGAACAGTTACTGGTAAGTTGCCTCCTAAAGTCACTAATGCCGATGCAAACATTAAACCACATTAATATATTGAGTCCAAAAGTAATGCATTCAGGTATACATACCTGAAATAATTCCTTATCAAGAGAACTAAACTACAAAAACCAGCCCCCTCACCCCCCAAAATCATTAAATCCTTTAATGATTTAAACAATAGAAAATAGAAACCCATATTTATACAAAAAATGAAGATCACCAAAAATAGTTACCATGGTTATCATGTGGGTAAATATTGTAAAGTTGTTTGAAATCATTAAAACTATTTTAGGCACCAGGAGAGATATCTCAGTGGGTAAAGTGCATGCTATACAACCATGTTGGCTTGAGCTCAGATTCCTAGAAACTTGGTACAGACTTAGTATAGTGATTTGTGTCTATAATCCCATCACAGGATAACTGAACCAGATAAATCCCTAGGATTCACCTTTAATCAATCTAGCCTAAACCGAGCTCCAAATTCAATAAGAAACTTCACATACTTCAACATAAATAAACAGACCAATGTAATATTAAGTACAAAAATATGCACACAGACATACACATGTGTATCACATATGCATACAAACATGCACATAGACACACCAAAAATTCCTGCATGTAATAAAGGTTTTGAATGGAGATAGTTAATATTCTATAGTTTTTTTCAATAAAATAAAATTTTCAATATTTCCACGTGTAGAAATGTTTAAAAAATGGCAAAAATAAAATAAAATTTTGGTCTCTTGCTGGAAAAAATACAAGTGGACATATCTACTCACACATGCACACACAATATTCATAAATAAAATTATCAATAACAAATTGTGGAAAAGAAGCCAGAAAAAGATTAACAACAACATAATAAAAAAAATTGGCAAGGTTATATAGTCTTGTATCATTGTACAAGTGGCCACAGAATCCCTGTATGGAGGAACTGAGAAGTTTTGCTTAGATGTGTTAAGCTGAAATCTAAGTTATAACAGAATACCCATACATGATGCGGAAGACTTCAGGATCCTGGGACATCTACAACTTCAAGGAAGTTGTTGACTCTATTGTCAAATTCCATGATACCAAGTGACAGAAATGGCCATAAGTATACTTCAATTTTATTTCTTGGTAAACTTTCTCTCTCTCTCTCTCTCTTTCTTTCTTTCTTTCTTTCTTTCTTTCTTTCTTTCTTTCTTTCTCTCTTTCTCTCTTTCTCTCTTTCTCTCTTTCTTTCTGTGTGTGTTTGTGTGTATGTTTAAGTTATATAATTTTAACATCATATAAATAACATTTCTTTTTTACATTTCAATCTGTCATTGTAGACCAGTTAAGAGAAGAGTAGCCATACCATGGCAGGAATACTACTCACTTTTAGAATTTCCTCTATTAAATTAATTAATCCATTATATTTAAATTCAGTCCCACTATAATTCTCAGGACACAGTAGAGTGCATTCAGGTTCCTTCTAAGAACACTCTAGAAATGGTCCCTAACCCAGTTCTTGACACGACTTTGGGTCTCCTTTGAAAACATTTGAGCTGTGCATCTACCATTCATTTTTTAAACATTCTCATGTACTATTGAGCTCTTCTTGCAGCATTCAAAGGGGTTTTCTATCCCAAAGTTTCAAAACTCTTCCATATTCTCAGAGAAAAATTATTCCAAAGGCCTAAAACCAACACAGTCAGATTTGTTATATCAATGATCCCATTTCTGATATCATTTTTCTATATTTGTAAAAAGTATCATTGCTGTAAAACATTATCCTTACAAAAGGAACTTGGGGAGGGGAATTGACTAGGTTTATTTGGGCTCTCTGTTCTAGGGTACAGTTTATCAAGGTGAGAAATACCTGGCAGAAAAAGCTTAAGTGTACTTACTATCATTGTATCTCCAATCAGGAATCATGGAATGACAAATGTTTATGTTAATCATGCTTTCTACCTCTTATTAGGACTGGGAAACAAGCCTATGGAGTGGCAGTGTCCATAGTGAGTGGGTCTTCCCATCTCAATTTACCTAATCAAGATAATTCCATTCAGTAATGGCAAAGAAATAACCTAATTTAAATAATCATTCAATGTCATGAGCTATCTAGGAAAGGTTGAAAGCATGTTGGTGACTTTCCTGGAGATGGCAACATTGGTTTCCATGCTGCAATGGGAAATTCTAAATTGCAAGATTTTCAGAAATCTCACCTCAGGATTGACTCTTATTGTTGATATGCCTTTCTGACACTTTTGAATTAATATAGCAATCCCTGGGTATTAGCCTACCTGATTGGGCAGATTTTCTGTACATTAATGAAAACGTACTGTCTTGTAGTTATGCAATATAGACAAAATCTTAATTCCTAATGATGGTTCTATTAAAATTCCAAAATTTAAGTGGAGATCCTGTTGAGATGATAATAAATTAACTATCACAGTGTACATACAATGATTTTCACATGGTATTTAGAATGACTTTATTTACATCTAGTAAAATAGAGGAAAACTAAATATTGGCAGTAGAGGAATCAGTGAGCAATTCGGGGATATCCATGAGAAAAAATAATACTCAACAATAAAAGGAATGAACTAATTCCCTGCACCTAACCACATGACTGATTCCCTGAATAACTAGGCTGAGTGAAGAGTGCCAAAAAATGAATACTACATAATTCCATTTATATAAAATTCCTAACAACAAAAACAAACCTATACTGAGAGAAGGAGGATCAGTTGTTCTCTAAAGAATAGGTCAAGAAATGAGAATTGACCAAAGACCAGGGAAATTTTGAGAGGAAAAAAGTGTTTAATATCTTGATTGTGATCATTTCCTAAGTATAAATATTAATTAAAATTTATCAAAATGTAAACTTTTTATGGAGAAAATTGATTGTTTATAAATGCGTAATAATGAGCTGCCAGAAATCAATGTGTATTATCTTCTATCCTAGAAACTTGAATGAGAATACAAGTGGTGTAAATTCTCTGTATCCTCTCAAAGCCACAGGATGCTTTACAAATGTTTGCATTTGACTAAGGTAAAATTTTAATTGGCTGTAGAACGGGTAGCCTGAAAAAAATATCAAGTTGTAAAATACTGCCCTTTTCCCAACTGCAGTCTTTGAAAAGTCATACAAGGGGAAATGAGGGATATTTCTTAAGATACTACCTAAGAAGAACATGTTTAAAGACAGCATTTCATGCAGATTCTCAATTGACAATATGGAGTTTTAATTAGAATGACCTTCTAAAATCCCCTGTATATAGGGAAAATGCAACAATAATCAATGGAAGAAAATGGAAAATTGTTGCAGCGGACACATTATCCCAAAATGAAAATATATGAGTAGGGAAAAATTAGAAAAGTTTCAAGTGTAACTTTTGTGATATGAACATTAAAATGAATACTTTGCCCTATAAAGTAATTTTGTCCGATAGAGGCATGAGTCAATATTCTTTCAGATTCTTTGGACGGTGTCTGTGTAGATGTGAACCTTTTCATGAAGACAAATTTTCTTTGATATGAGAATTTCATGTCTCTGGTTTACAACTTAATAAGAAACTTTAAATTTTCTGTATCACGTCACTGGACCAAAGAGTAATTAAATCCCTTGCCTTTTTTCACGAGACACCTGAAATTGTAATACAGTTGATTTGGTTGATTTTATTCATTCACCCATATATTAGCACAATGCTGTTGAGCATTAAAGATACATCAAATACTGGGATATATATATCCCAGTGTTATATATATATATATATATGTATATATATATACATATATATACACATATATATATAATTTAAAGTCATATGAGGTCTAAAATTTGTTGAACAAAAACATCTACTATCTAGAAAGAAGTTAGAAACTAATACAAAAGAATGATAGAAGCTATTATGAAAGTAATGCAGAATGTTCTTAGGAAACACATCCAGGTACCACAGCGAACTCAGAACTGTGTACAAAGATCAAGAAGTAAGGTTGAAATATATAAGGCAAGAACAGAATGGAAGATACTGCACCTTCAAAAGCCTGGAACTGAGTAAGCACTGTTTAGTTTTAGTATTAAAATACAACTGACCTTCTATTAGTTTTTCTTTATTGCTTACTAACACACTACTAAATTAATCAGAATTAATTTCTACAAAAATATAATGCAAAGTACCTGACAATTCAGCCAAATGTTCCCTGATGAATCAATGGACAGTACATCTGAGACGTGGACAATGACTACTTGGTGTCTGATGGTGATAGTGCCCAGGCAGGAAAGAAGTAAGGAATACCTACCAATGGTTAGTTTATTTTTCAGCTGATAAAAATAGTCTCTAGAATTGATTTTAGAAATAAGTGGGTTATATTTTCATTTAAAGTGGCTTAGAGATTGACATTTTTGCATACATAAGTATGCACTTGAGTTTAGACCATATGATATTCTGAAATCTTTTATCTAGTATTCCTTTTAATAAAAGTGTAACAATAGTCCCTGCAAAAAATCTTGGAATATGACTTTTAAAGTCACAAAATCTTTGTTTTTTCCCAGTATTCATACTATAAATATATTTTATTCTTACTTGTATTGTGTGATATGAATGTATATGTGTTACGTGTGTGAACATGTGTATAAACAGGTTACAAGTTTTGAAAGACAAAGGTGGATATTGGGCATCTTCCTCAACCACTCTTTACCCTGTTCACTGGAAAAGAGTTCCTTAGACTAGACAGATTGCTTCAGGCATCCTCTGACACTGCCTTGCAATTGAAGGAATTACAGGGAGCTACCACACTTAAGTATTTATGTGGGTTCTAAGGATATAAACTCTAGTCCTCATGCCTGCTGCTTTTGCATCAATAACTTTATCTGATGGTTCATCTGCCCAGACAAGCATTATCAATTTCTTGAGCTAGATTTAATATTCATTAGCATCAGCATTATCATCTGTGTTGCAACATGAGCACAAATATTATCTGTTTCCTGTAGATGTTGAAGAACCCAACTAGAAGTACTGGGTGGATTCATGTCAATCTCATTCAAGAGTCATTTGTGGAAAGGGACTCTCAATTAAAAAATTACCTGCATATGATTTCACCTTAATCAAGTATGTAATGCACTATCTTAAGGAACGATTAATATGAGAAGACATAGATCCCATTGGGCAGTATTAACCCTAGGCTGCTGACCTATGAGTTCTATGAGAAAGGGCTACATTCCTCCATGGCTTCTGAGCCATTCAGTTCTGCCTCCTAACTCTTGTCTTAAATTCCTGCCCCTATTTCTTTCCATGATAGACTTTTACCAAAAGACATAAACCCTTTCCTCCACAAGATGCTTCTGATCATGACATTATACCATCTAAGAATACCTAAGAAACAAGATAACGGTAACGTACGCTATACTAACAGATATTTAGTAAAAACTCAGAAAGCAATAAGATCACAAACTAGATAGAAGTCACTAGTAACCACACCTTCCACTCCAAACCACTTGCTTTAACATACTTTAGAACCCAGATAAAATAGACTTAAGAGTGATGTCTTTTCTTGGGCAGGAGCTTAAGGAGTTTTTGGCTTTGCAAGGACGTATAGAAACATACTTAAAGCAAGTGAAGTTCCACAGTGTCTGAGATGACCTAAAGAAAAATATAAAGTAGATTCTGTACCTGACAAAGGGGAGTTGGGAAACATTTTAGGAATTGGATTTGCTGTGTGCTGGTCACACACATGGTATAAATGCCACAGAAAACATTGTATGATAACCAAAGGTAGTGAGGCCCAAATTCATCCTTTCATTCTTCCCTATATATTTTCTGGTATTCCCCATACCCTAGATTCTTTCATTACAGACTCAGTAAAACAAAAGACATTTCTGCAACTAGAGCAATAATTTTATATAATTTATGAAGGTGTCAAAATTTTAACTCACATAACACACTAGGTATTTTAGTAGAATAGAATTTATTTATCTGTTTTATACTTCATCCACAATTACATACATGCTACAACCCAATTCTCATGAAAGGGGTAACTTAAACATCCAATGACATCCAATTTAAATTGTGTATTAACAACATGATATCAGATTTCCTACAATGAGTTCATTTTCTAGGTTAGCTATATTCTGTCATTGCCTCTTGACGAAAGCTCCAGGAGCAAGAAATGAAAAATGGAGAAGACATGGTTCACCTTCTCCACTGAAAAAAAAATTATTTATTTATTTATTTATTTACTTACTTATTTATTTTATTTTTTTCTGAAGAGCAAACTGGGCTCTTTTTGCAGTATTCTGTTTAATATGACTCATAGATATTCTCGGAACTCAAAATTGTTACATCAATCTCACTAACATCATTTTACTAAGCTATTTAATTGCTCTCATAAACTATGTTTTCCAAGACAAAAATCAAGCTTTATCTTACTTAAATTTTCCCACTAATAGAATTGCCCATCACCTCCCAGTTTCTCAAACTAAAACTCTATTAGTTATTCCCACCCCCTACTATATGAGGTGATTTAAAACTTACCATAAAAGTAGCTAGTCATTCCTCTTTGCTATGTTGTTCTGTAATAGCTGATTCCAGTTATTCATATCCACATGTGAATTTATTGCTTTATTCTTTTATTTTCCTTCCTTCTCTTTCCTTCTTCCTTCCTTTCCTTCTTCTTCCCTTCCTTCCTTTCTCTCTTTCTTTCTTTCTTTCTTTCTTTCTTTCTTTCTTTCTTTCTTTCTTCCTCTCTTTCTTTCTTTTGAGACAGTCTCACATTGTACAAGATGGCTTCAAACTCATTATACAGTCAAAGGTCACCTTGAAATCTTGAACTTCCCTAATTAACCTATAACATTCCGAGATGGCAACAACCATGTCCAGCTTGTTGTTTCATCTCTTTTAAAGACTTTGTAAACTAAGTTTTTGTGTCTTGTCAAATTTTACCCATCAGCAAGACTCATGTATACATGCCATTCAAAATTTTAATCACATTAGAAATTTCAGTAGCTACCATTGCATTGAGAATGAATGCTGGACTTGTCATACAAAAGACATCGTTATCTTCTTCTAGTGCTCATGGGAGAATCAGTTTCTAAATATCATATATCCTTTTCATGCTGTCCTTCTTGTCTGAACCAGAATAACCTCTATTCTCTTTTTGTGGAAAACCAACCTCTTATGAGTCTTAGAACTTTCACAATTCTGTGTACATGATTCACTTTTTCCCTTTATCAGCTTTCATAGAATCAGGAATCATATTTTTTTTGTTCTCAACATACCTTTAGATCTAGGATTTACTGAATAGGATGGATTGTTGAATTCATATTCATATATGATATAGTTTGGTATACATTCAATTGTGTTTAAAATATTTTTTCAAGTTATATAATTCTAATCATTGAGATGTTTTGGTTTTAACAAATTAAAACTACTTCTGAGGTATGGCTTCTGGTAGATTATTCAGACTCCCTGATGGTCCTATACCTATGGACATATGGATTGGATTGAGTGATATATATTATACTTATTATATATACATATTTATGCATATAACTGCTTATTTGTCATTTGTAGACTATTTAGTGGCTATCCCAAACTGTCCACACTAAAACTGAATGTGAAGTTATAAACGCTTCATGGTGGAAGGAATAGGATTCTGACAGAAACTAATGCTGGCCCCAGGCAATGTAATCAAATACATCATATACATGTATGGAATTCTCAAAGAATAAGTCAAACAAGATAAATATACTACTGACTGTCTGATAACTGTAGTTACCTCCATTACTATTTCTATATGCTGTAATAATCTCTTCAAAAACTGGTATGTCACAAGTCATGTTTTGCTAACTCAATAGAAACAATAAGTAGTGGGTTTGGGGTCCTATGTCCCACTGCCATTAAGATTATGATAGTAGTAGCATTTTAAAGCCCTTGTGAGCATGATTGCCTCATAGGTTCACAAAGTTGAGACAATCTATATTCACTTTGAAATGTATAACTTCTATAAATAAACTAGTACTTTCCCTGGAGTGTGAATTCTTATGTACCCATGCCAACATATACTTTTTCTGCTCAAATCACTGAACAAACAGGTTCTGCATATTCTGTCCATTTTGTTCTGCTGTAGAAAAATTGATTTATTGCTTGAGATAAGGGCTATTCAAAATTTTTGCTTATCATGAGGCCTCAAAAAAGCTAGTGAAATTTAATTTGTTTCCAGAGATTGTTATTTGCTTAAACAACTCATTTTCACTCCTGAAAACTTGAAATTTTGTTTTAAAACCATCTCCACCCTATTTGGTATCATTGTAACTATTATGAATATCAGCAGAAATTACTCAAAATTGAACCTGATGAGTTGAAGATTTATATTAGACTTTTAAATATATGAATGTTCTCAAATTTATGCACTGAAACAGAATTCAAGAAAGTCTGTCTCCCAGGAAGCTTTCTTAGGAAACAATTTTATGTTAAGAGATGAGGGAATGTCTCTTATTAAAAATTCTTCAGAATTAGTTTTCACAGTTACTTTCTCCCTTACCCCTTCTGCTGAAACAGTATTCAAGGATGATAAATGTGTCAAATCTCAAACTAGCTGATAGTGTAAAACTTGACATCTGTAGTCTCCAGCTTCCACATTTACAGTCAATGTGTTTTCAGCCAAGTTATCTAACAGCACTGAGTTTTTGTTTGCTCCATTGTAAATGTGAGAATACTCACAATTACTCAGAAATACAATTACAAAGGCTTAAAGGAGATAAATCAAATTGAAGGCCCTAACTGGCACCTTGGTACTGTGTCCCCAACAAATGATTCCTATCAATGACTGTACTGGTAGAAACCTCTTATCTTTAGTTGTTTTCTTGTGTCTAACACATTTATGTAGCTACAAGCTAGTTTCACACTTTGTAGTAAGCTGATTATATTTACAGTGCAGAAATTCCATTAGTAGACTTTAAAACTATAGTTCTCCCAGCTATTTTTGTTAACTGTACTACTCTGTTATTGAGTTAGGTATGTGTTCCAACTTTTCATTTCTGGGACAATTTCTGAGAGAAAAACTTAAAAGAAGGGAATTTTGACTCATGTTTAGTCAGCCTTGTTTCTGAGGCCTTCAGGAGAAAGGACATTATAGCAATCGAAACATGTGGCAAGAGACAATTCAGCTCTCAGCCACTAGAATCAGAATTTTTAGACGACATTTGTGTTTTCAGTGCAGTGAAACTCAATCTATTGAATCCTTCAAATAAGCTTACTTTCCAGGAAACTCACTGCATTATTAATGCACTAAAGAATTAATCCAATGCTTAAGCCTAGACCTTTTCAGTGATTGGATCTACCAGCTGGAGGTGAAGTCTCTAAGGCCTAAATCCTTTGTGAGGACACTTCATCTCCTTAATCATACATAAGCAAAAAATTAAAACCACATAAAAAATATCAGGTCACATATAGCTATTTGGCACTATATAATTATTTTATACTTATTAGATAGGCTTAATATTTTTGGACATGTCCCAACACATCTTTATTACACAGTTTTTTAGTAGCAAGTATTACACTCTATTAATAACTTAGCCTTATGAATATTATGAAGTCTGCTTCTTCCTATAAGGAACATGGGCATTTTATACCTTTTCTCAGACCATTAGAAAGGTATCTGCGGACCATATAAAACGTTCCTTCAGATGGAGTGCTGATAATGAATTGTTTTAGCCTCAAAATGGTGTTTTTAAGTGTACAATACTGCTGGACACAAAAAGCCACATAGAAAATTTCCCCTTTCTTACCTAGGCTACATAGAGGCCCCGAGTCTTCCTTTGTGTAAAAATTTAGTTGACTATTGAAAACATCCATTTCTGCAAGTGGACATGAAAGTATTCCTGACCAAGGTGAATATTGGTGCATACCTCTCTGTTTTAGTGTTTTGGTCTGAGTTCAGGGAAGGCTAAGTCCTAACCCATGGGACTGACAAAAAAAATATTAAACCTCCTTGAAAAAACAGATGTTCCATAGATAGACGTTGGAAACTAGATAACTTCTAGCTATAGCTCAAGTTAAGAAATTTATATAGTCCTTGTTCACTATGATTAATATTCTTCCATGAGCATGCCTGAGAGAACAGAGGTGAGTCAAAGCTTTACCCAGAGCCTAAGACTTTATCATCTGTCTTTCATATTAGTTCTATTAACAGGTTGGTGTATTCACCACAGAGTTTTAAAAAGAGAAGATAGGGCTGGCAAAATGTCTTAGCATGTAAGGTACTTGCCACCACAGCTCATGATCTGAGTTATCTCCAAAGCAAGAGAGTTGTCATCTGACTGCCACTCATACATCATGACACACATATGCACTCCTCCCCACAACCACAAGTAATCAAGTAAGTGCAAAATAATTAAAGATGAGATAGTCATTTTTTAATCACAAAAGCATTCACTGTATAGGTTTCTTTGTTGTACATTAATCCTCCTGAATTCCACCTAGAAAAGGTTTTCTCAGTACAAAATCTTTCTGAAAAGAAAGAGACTCCAAACAGCAGGAGAAGGGTAGTTCTAAATATAACCTCATGCTCTGAAGATAGACAGCCATACTCTCCCCAAGAACGCAGACAAGTAATGTGACCACTGCTTAATGTCACAAGGACTTGCAGGCTCTATTTATATAAACTGGGAGACACTGATACAGTTTCAAATAAATTTCAAAAACACCATTCCTCTCCTGTGTATTATAACCTCTCTATTTTATAAAGAAAAAGAAAAATCAATTTTAATTTTGAAATTAAACTTGAAGAAAACAGCAAACCCAATAAAAATAAGTGAAATGTTTGACTTGGTGTTTGCTTACATAGCTATTGGAGACACACTATGAAAACGCTGTTTTTCAACAGGAACTGCAGAAGAAAAAAATTTCATTTCAATGAAATCTGATGGTGAAGGGTTTTAGAGCAGGTCACCACAGGCTCTGTAGTGAAGCTGAACCGCCTTTGAATCTTAGGTGGATGAATTCTGTCTGCTTGCACAATGGCTAAGCTTTCTTCACTATCAATACGGTGAATATTACTTCCTTGTATTTTATCTGCAATAAAGTTGTTAAGCCTATTGGACAGTGCCTAGCATAGAGCAAGGGCTGAGAAATGCCAGTGATACATTATATTAAGTGCCTGGTCAATTAGTGCTTATCAGTCAAACCCCAATAAATTTAGTGATACATTATATTAAGTGCCTGGTCAATCAGTGCTAATCAGTCAAACCCCAATAAATTTAGTGATGGTTATTCCTATTTTCATTTTAACATAGTTTTCAATGATGGGAGAAAGACATGTGAAAAGTATTTTCAATTTTTATAAAATAATATGGTAAAAATGTACTTACTTAGCTATTTATTTAGATATGCTGCAAGACAAAAGGGAATTAAGTTCCTGAATTATTTTTCAGGTTCAGTGTCCTTTCCTTCCCTGTTTCAAAGCCTTGTCTAATCTATCTTCCTAAAAAGCAATTACCATCTGCTTATTGTGTTGTTCAAAATTCTAACAAGCTCCCTTTACCTAACTGAATAAGGTCCAGCTTCATATCTTGGATTTCAATCTTCTCCATAAATCTTTCCCTAATCTGTCCTTTGAACAGTATCTCTTACTCTTCATTTATGAGACTTATGCCTCAGTCAAACAAATTTAGTTCACAAGTTCTTCAAAATCAAAGCTCTTCATTTGTTTGACTTTGTAACTTGCATATTTTTTACAAATCACAGTGAAATGTGTGCTTCTCCACCAACCCCAATGCTGGTCATCTCTTGGTTCATCAATATTGCTTGTACTCCCTTGAAATCGTAATATTTCATCATCATTTGAAAACAGGTTTTGATCTTTTAAAGGATAATGATTCACAAATGGCTATATTTGACACCACAGCAACCACATCACGAAAGAACTATAAAACTGCAACTGTTTTAGAGGAAATGTTTTGCTATTGCCTCCAATATAATAATGGTGGTGCCTTCATCTGCAACCTAGTTAATTCAAACTTAACCTATCCTAGTTTGACATGAATATGTAGCTATTGAAGTCCCCAAAATACTGGTTTTTGCCCAGCAAAATTTTTTGGTAACATCATATATGAGAACAGTATTTTTATCATTTTTTCTCCTCCCTTCATCTCCTTCCATGGCCTCCATGCTCCTTCTTAATATGTAGCCCCATTTACATCACAGAAGAAAGGGGGAAGTTCATAAGAGAGTGAAAAGTAAAATGTCTACTGTGAGAAAGTAGTATCTTCTATATAAGGCAGGAAAGCAACAACTGTGAAAACTCAACAATGAGTTTGTCTAAAGAAGACCTGAACAATGATATCAATCACCAGTTGACTTGACAACGTATATTTAATAAAGCTCATAATCCTTTACCCACTTGAATGAAGAGCTATAATAAATCAATGATCACTAATAAAGGAAGAATGTTTCTGGACCAGAAATGAGACCCCTAATCATTTATCCAATACTAAGTAGACGGATCTAAACCTATAGTTTATTTATCCACTTTTAAAATAGAATCATTAGACATTTTTATGGTGAGTAATTTGTGGTCTCTATGAATTATAAATATTACTCCCCTTTAATCGAATAATTTGTTAATATTTTCTTCCATTTTACAGGCTGTCTCTTCCATCACTGCTGCAAAGATTTTTAGTTTAATATTGTATCATTTGTCTGGTTTTGCTTTTGTTTTCTATGTTTGGGAGATACTTTTCTCCTTATTGGGATAATAGGGACTGAGTTCTAGTTGACCCCAGTGTATACTTCCTCCTTACTTGAGAATGAACTTATACATACATTTCATTCCTGTGTTTGGGGAGTAAGACGAAAAGATCGTGTTCCAGCCCTCTTGGGTTGTTCTGCTAAAGAGAAAAAAGTAGGAGATATTCACCTTTCTCCTAATACTACTACCTGGAAAAAAAGAACATGTGCTTCACCCTCGTCCCCCCAAAAAAGAAAATTCATGTTAAAAATGTCATAATAAGAACTGAAGAATCTAGGAGTGCTTGATTCTTAACAAAGTTTATGAATCTGCTCTAAAATCTTTGACTGGCTCCTTCTCAGACTAATATATGAGGGAACAATTAGTCTACATGTTGTCTGTCACTATTATTTTCCCAATTGACATATGAATCACAAATTCATCCTGACAAATATAAAGCATTAGAATGTGTTCACCCTGTAAGAATGCTGCGTGTATGTGTGTATGCATAATTTTATAGAGTATATTAATAATTTTTAACAGTTGTTTGAAGCTTTTCAACTGTTTTCTCCTATTGTATAATTATAACATCAGAATGAACTCTAGAGAGCTGGAAAAGGAAGCTGAAGTATCGCCTAGGTTTATTCTATAGTAGTGGCTCTATATGAAATTACATTGGGGCAGAAAAGTGGTGGTGCACACCTTTAATCCCAGCACTTGGGAGAAAGAGGCAGGCGGATTTCTGAGTTCAAGGCCAGCCTTGTCTACAGAGTGAGTTCCAGGACAGCCAGGACTTCACAGAAAAACCTTGTCTCGAAAAACCAAAAGAAAAAAAAAAGAAAATACATTGGAAAGGAGTCTGTCATTAATGTAAGAAGAGTGTTGATCAGGAGAAAGAAATGTGAGCTTGTTCTGAGCTTAATCCATTAAGATTCATTTCATGGGTAACTTCAATGATAACATTGTATAAAAATAGGGAGTGTTTTTCCCCTAAAGAAAGGAAAACTGAGAAGGTGAAAAAGCACTGAAAAGTCAAGAGATTCTTTTGAGAATATTATACCAGACATAATTTTAAAGAGAGAAGTACCTGGCAGCATTAATAAGACTTTTAACAGCAAGGTTAGCTCCAATGCTCAACTGTAGTAGGTAAAGAAGAGAAATATGTTATGAGACTGCTGGCAGCAATTACAGATATATATTATGAAGAACTACTATCAAGTGATTTGCTCTCTTACTGAACAAATTGCTCTGCATGTCCAAATCTCAACAATATTGGTAGCTGCAACGTACAAGTTCTTGAAATACAGAAAAGAATAGTGGTGGCTGTCAATATATTAAAAGGAAACCCTAGTCTTTTAACTCCTTTTGTGATTCTGAAGTTAGTGAAGTTACCCATTATCATATTTGATCTATGTCAATAGCTTTCCAACTTATCTCTCTATATGGTGTCATGCTATTTCTTTTCAGTCTTCTAAGTTACTATTGTGTGGGCTTTAAGATAATTCAATCCCTATTTGCTTTCATTTTCCATAAGGAAAAAAAAACCAGACTTCTTCATATGGCCTGAGACCTGACAGAGCACATAAAATTATCTGGTATAGGGCTTTTCCTGGACAGTTTTTTACAAAGAATTTCCTTAATGCACCTGTGTAAATGCTGTTTGCTGTTGCAGAAAACTTTACCATGGTCTCCTTGGCAAACACCTACATACTTTTGGATTTAGCTCAAATTTAGCTTTTGTAAGTTATCTCAGGGTCTCCATTTAGGACACAAATGATAGACTCCTTTGAGTACTCTTTTTGCTCTTTACATGTTTTTTTACTAACATATATTTTTAGTTCAATTTTGACCCTTTTATTCATTTCATTCTGTTAGTAATCTGTTAAACTCCACCTCCACAGTCACCTGGCAACAGCCAGGTACGCTCCGCCCCACAGTTACCTGGCAACAGGCAGGTAGCCCTGCCCACTATAAAAGGGGCTGCTTGGCCCCTCCTCTCTCTCTTGCTTCTGGACCTTTTACATTCATTTTAAAATTAAACTTTTGAAACATTTAGCCGCAGCATGCCTTTCATTTAGCAGTTTTAGGTGCTACAACTGTTTGCTGGGCAGACCACTGGCTACTGTTGTTGGTGAAGTAGTACTAGGACCTAGCTAACACTATCTGCTTCTTATAAATGGTGGGTTATTTTTGAAATGACAGGCCTTGCTTAGAATATGTATAGTACAACTCTATTTCAAATAAGAATTCTTCATCTTTCCATATTTGAGTATATTTCTGATCTAGTCTCTAAAGTAACAAAGAAACAAAAATGCAATACTTTTCTATTTTCAAATATTAAGAGGTGAGCTATTATAATATATTTTAGTCAGCCTCAAAGTTTCAACTGTGGCCTAATACCTCAACACCTAGGTAGAGGATGAATTGAGACAGTAGTGGGTTCTCATGTCTTATATTCTAGGTATCTTATCTCTTTTTTGACATTCTAAAAGGTATAGTTAGAATCCATAATGATTCGGGCTATTAATCAATTACCTGAGACACTTATTTTAACTGTTAATTTATTGCCTTTGTTGAAGTCTATTTGAGTGAAGGAATATATAAAGTTTATAACTGACAAATAAAAAATACTTCATACCTTACAAATTTTTTTCATGCTAATAAAATAAAAACTAGGAGAACCATGTAGCAATGATATACCAGCCCATTTTTTTGCCCTGTTGTGTGACACTCTAAGATAGATCTGTAGAATATGAGGCCAGAAAATTTGAAGCTCTCTTAGGGATATTGAATCCTTCTTTACCTTCACTTTATTTGCTTAATTGGATTCTTTATGATCAGCAATAAGATCAATGTTTCTAGACCTCCTGGTTCCTATGGCTTGCTAATGTTTCAGTAGATGTTAGAAAGAAAACAGACCATGTATGGAAGGTCCTAACCAATCCATATAAAAACTACTTTTGTTGCATGTAACTTTTCACTATGCTGCCTATGTTCCTGCAATGGGACACTCTACCAGCCCCCTCCCAGTTTCCCTTGAATACACGGATAACAGAGACACAGATAGTTGTTCAGTTTGAGCTAGTGTTTAGACACAATTGCTAGGCACAATAATCTTCTGTCTGGAAAATGTGCCCCTATCATTACTCTTAGTTCTACTTCTTCCACCTGCCCTAAATTTAATTGGCCAGTTGCGTCTAATCCCAGTGAAACACCTCTGACCACTCACCTATAGGAGCAGCCCCAGCCCACTGCTCCTGCTGAGACCTCACATGGTCGCCTGGTTCTTCTCTCTCCAAAGCATGGTGCCTTTCGCTCCTTGCATCTCTGTTTTCCTCCAGGGACCCAGAAGTCCCATCTATACCTTCTGTCCAGCAATTTGTCCATGGCTTTCTTTACAAACAGATCAAGAACCAATTGGGGAATAGAACCTAAGCATCAGAACTACCCCTACAACTTTCAATGTTTTTCAACTTCAAGCAATCTCAATTAGAGGACATATTTTAAAATTCATAAACATCTTGTAAACCTGTACTTTTTTCTAAACTAATATTTTATTTTTTCATGGAATCACCTTCATGAAATCATCTTTTTCCATTAAATTAAGTAAATAACCCACCATTTAGAAGCTATGTATTTTGTTATCAATAGCTTTCTATCATGACGTATATAACACAGAATTACAAACTAGCAGAGTATCCCAAGGAGCAGAATAATCTGACCCTTTAAGAGCATTTCTCAGTGTTTGCTATGATCAATGCTGTTTTAAGCAATTGACAGAGGATATCCTGTGCATTTACTCTTTGTTTATTTTTTCCTTATATTTCTCAACTGGTATTAGGAAAGAATCTACAAGAAGTCTGTCTAGATCCCTGTTGTGTATGCCCTTTATTGTATAGAGTGCACTGATCTAATACTGGGAAAAAAAGCAATAGGAAGGAGGAATGGAAGGAAACTAGATGGAGACACTTTTGCTAAAATGAAACCCCTGCTGCGCTTATTCCCCAGGGTGGAAACAATACAACGATGTTGTTTTCATCATTTTTTTCCTATGGAGAAGTAGTTCTTCTCTTCCACAGAACTGAATATTTCACTTCTAACTTTTGTCAGTAAGAAAAAATTCCTAGTAAACAAATGCTATTTAATCTTTGTCAACAAAAAAATCTTAATTTTGCTCTTCAACATTGAATTTATCAATTTGTGGATATACTATACATTAATTCAGAAAAAGAAGGCTAGTCACAATACTTAAGAAGTCAGAATGTGGACCAGAAGCCTGTACCTGCTGAAGAAAATAATTAGGAAAGAAATAAATAGATGGCACACATGAAATGCGAATGGCGAACCTCCTTGCACAGTTCTAAAGGCTAATGTAGAGGTTAACATCCACCTACCATTTTTTCATCTTAAAAATGTAAGCCTAAGGAAAGGTCTAACCTTAGCTATTCTGCTCTTTGATCTGAGATGACAACATTGCTGCAGCTATGTCTCCAGAGCTTAAGGGGAAGCTCATGCCTGTGCCTAATTAATACAGTGCTCTGCTGGACTTCTGTCTAATCCTTGACAATGCCAACAGTGATATGGGACTATTACAGTCTAATGAGCTGGGGAAAACTGGAAAACCGAGACTCTAGCAGGAATGTAAGAGCCCATCTGCTTGTGTGGGTGAGGTCAAGGTCCTGAGTCATTCATTCTATTCATTAAAAACGTCTTCCTGTATTAGTAAGAAATGTTCTTATTTGTTCATAGCTCTATTATCTAAGTAGGGTTTTTTTTTTCATTTTTAAAATTGCAAGTTGTGTTGACAAGCCACAGAAAGGAGGAGCAAGTAAATTGAATCCTTCCTTTCATTACAAAGAAAAACTCAGTGCTTTAAGTAAGCATTTCTGTCAACTTTAATGAGGTAAAATTTTTAATGAGATAAATAAAATATAGTACACATTTAAGGTGCACAATGTTATGCTTTGATATGTATTTACATTGTGAAGCAATTATAATCAAGCTAATGATCATTTTTATCAGTTCATATACTCAAATACTGTCTCTGTCTCTGCATGAGAATTATTCCATTTCTTGAAATTGTTCTCAAAAATTATTTTGTGTAGATTCATGCAGAAAGTGAGCTAGAGTACTACTGTTATGCTCACTTAAATATAAGCCTTTATAAATAGGGCAAAAGATGTTTACTATGCTTAAGTCGAGGATAAAAAAATGCTATGATAATAAAATTCCTGTTTCCTATTAGATGGTGAATCTCATCTGTATTGAAAAAAGGAAACTTTGCTAAAACTCACATGAAGCAGTTCATTGTAAATTAATTCCACTTTTGTAAATTTTTTTGTGATTCTCTCCTTCTAAGGAATTGACATTCAAACTACCATGGTTTACAATTTGTTCCCATGACATACAAGGCACAGTGACTACACAAATTAGCAATTTTTTTCATCAGCAAAAATCAATAAGAGCACATTGCCAGGATGCTTATGTAAAACATTATGAGGGGTTTTGTTTTCTGAATCATTTCCCCTGAGCCAATGTCTACTGACAGAGTCTGTCTCCTTGTATTAGTGACAGGAAGAAATAATCAACTGCAAGTTGTCACTTGTGATCAGATGATCCATTAAGTAACAACACACTAAATGGGGCAGATGAAATTCAAGCTCTCTTTCCTACATGTTCTGGAATAGAGTTAGAAATGATGTAGTGAACACTTCCACTTCTCATTTTTTAAGTTTCTGTGGATGAAAAAAAATGATAATAACCTCATTTTAGAAGGATCCTTCACAGATATTCTTTATTCTTAATAGTAACCCATGAGAAATATGCTATTCCATGCACTAAGTGTCCTGAAATTATAGTAAATCTAGGTAATTATAATATAGATGAAATATATTAATAAATGATATATGTTAGAATGTCTAATTGTTCAGTTTAAATTGTGAGTACATACAAAAATATTCATTATTCGCCTCCTTATTCATTCAGCAAGCATTTCAAAAGTACCCTCCTTCTAACAAAAATATTCCAAGTAGTTGAACAAGATGAAGACATGACTCTGTCCCTGAAAGTTCTCCTAATTTAAAAATACTAATGCATAAGATTAGAAAATTTTTGCATAGTACAGAATGTGTGAAGTTGTAAAGAAAAAGAAACACAATGATCACAAGAACAAGGCTAGGTAACATGAATCAATAGCTCTCTCTCTCTCTCTCTCTCTCTCTCTCCCTGTCTCCCTGTCTCTCTCTCTCTCTCTCTCTCTCTCTCTCTCTCTGTCTCTCTGTCTCTGTCTCTGTCTCTGTCTCTCTCTCATACACACACACACTCACGCACACACTTACTTCTAGGAAGATGCTTGTGTCTTGCTGCCCTGAAGAAGTGACAGTAGCACTGTTAAGTCATCAGAAGGTATAGGAATTTTGGGGGATAAGTAAAATATGAAAGCTGCTATACACATAATTTCAGGAAATGACCATTTTCTCAGCCACTTAGGATGATATAAAACTACTATGAACTGAGTGTGTGAGGTATAGTTATTTCTATCAGGTCTTATGTTAAGGCATGTAAGAGGAAGGCACCTCTTTGATGTTTCTTCCAAAGCTGAAAGAGATGAGGAAACTCTCTGGACCTTTTTTATTAATCCCTTTCCTAAGTACTCTGAATATCGGTTTTTACAACACTACCAAAGACTTCTTAGTGGCCCAAATATAGAATTCAAAAATATGAATGTAGAGATTAGGCACAAACATTTTGACAAAGTAGTTGACAGCTTCAATAACAAGTACAGCTAAGGTTGTATCATCTCTGAGAAGCAGCAGTTTGAAAAGAAAGTAATATGAGAAGAGAGATAATAAGAAGGTATAACAGGAACAAATGATTTTTTTGAAAGGCTCACAAATATTGAAGTTAGAGAAGTAGGTAGAAAAGGGGGAGAAGGAATCTATTAATGGTGCCCCCACTATCTACCGTGGAAATGAAGACATGGATGTGCTTCTAACTGCGGATGGAAACAGTAAGAGGGCAGCCTATAAATTTTAAATCTTAAGAAAATCCAGAAAGACCAAGTTCAAAGGTGGATCTTCCCACTAAGAAGCATATATAAGTACATAGAAATAATATTGGAAAGAGAGAAAATGTGGGTTTTAAGCTTACCTAAGGTGTCCATTAAGAGACAGTTATACAGGACAGGGGTGTGCAGGGCTGGGGAAGTCAGCTGTCATCTAGGTCTGTGAAGCAGGCAGGCCCAGAGTCTGCAGGCCCAACTGGCCCTGGCCCTGATTTGAATTTATTGTGCAATGTTATCCAAGCCCTTCCCCCCCCCCCCCACCCTGGCTGGGTCTCAATTTCCCCATCTGCAGACAAGAGGAGGGCAGGAGAGGCCTCAACTGGACTCCAGAGCGCCCCAGGTCTGGAGGCCCAGACCTGCAGCTGTGTGGGCGCAGCCTCTCTGGGCAGGAAGTTAATTTCCGCGTTGGAGGGAATGCCTGAAGTAGGCCCAGCGCTCTCTGCATGTTCAGATGAGGGGCGGGCTGGTGAAATCATGTGGGAGGTAGCAGCAGTGGCAGGATCCAAGCCAAGATTTCTCTGCTGGCCTGGAGTGACCTTGTTCAGCCTCCTTTGCTCAGTAGCCCCCACCTCTCCTGCCTACACAAAGCTCTGGCTCTACAAGGGAAGACAGACAGGTCCTCTTAGAAGGTGGGCCTGAACCCTCTTCTGCCCCCTGGTGGCTATAAGGACATATGGCAGTTCAGTCAGGGGCTTTGGATGCTACAGGGCCATCATCCACCCAGAACCGTCATCCCTCACACAGGGCCAGATACTCACAGGGAGCACTAGTTGTGACACCCACACACAGGAGGATGTCACTGCCACCTGTCTGAGGAGTGTGCAGTACAGGTCAAGAGTGATTAGGGCATGCAGGAAATGCACGACAATAGAGCATTGTTGAGAGAAATACGTGCTCACCCACCTGTCAGCACTCTCTGGTGCTTCAGGCCGCAGTGTTGGGGGATGGACAGGAGGTTGAGGCACATGTCTTTTAACTCCCAGCAGTGACAGTGAAGAGAAGGGTTCAGTTTGCTGGTTTTTCCCATTGTCTCCTGAGCCAGCAGCAGCATCATGGAACAGACAGGCACCCACTAGCTTTGGCCTGACCCTGCAGCAGCAGGCTTTCAGAATGAAGGACAGTTTCTCTGAGGCCCTGCAAGTGCTGAAGACTGTACCACAGTAGGACTACAGAAGCCAGGTCAGCCAGTCCAGTCTGGCTCCTAGGAACCTAGCGTCTCCAATATCATCATCAGGGATGGGGTGGACTGGTCAGTCTTTAGAATGTGCCAGAAGGCTTAGACATTAAGAGCTGCTCTTCCAGAGGACCTGGGTTCGATTCCCAGCACAGGCATGGCCTCTCATGTACTGCCCCAGGGGATCTGACACTCTCTTCTGGTCTCTTCAGGTACTGAACATGCATGGTGGAAAGATATACATGCAAACAAAACACTCATACATGTAAAAAATGAAATAATAATAAAAAAGAATTCCCAAGGACTAAAAAAAAAAACAAAAACAAAAAAAAACAAACAAACAAACAAAAAAACAACAACAACAAAAAAAGAGACAGTTATAACGAAAGACAGAAAATATGTTCTCAGTTCTTTACCTACAGAACTGAACCAGAAGCTTGAAAAAAATCCATGGGGACCTACCTCTTTTGTTTTGCTTTTGAAAGTAGTATCATCAGGAACAACTATGGGTGCCTACACAAGACTACAGAAGTCAATACTCTAGTATGGGTGGAAGAGAGGGCCTGCAAGGCCTCACTCTTGCTTAGGGAGTGACAAGTAGTAGAGGTTTGCGGAGGAAGGAAGAGTCAGTTTCCTTTAGGGACGAGGCCCTGGATAGATTGACCAAGTCAGCCTCACACTGATGTGCACATGGGAAACACTAACTGGACTCAGTAAAGATGATGTGCATTTGAGAAAAAGTTGTCTGAGAAACACAGAAGAAATTAGAGGGTAATGGAGGAAAATATGAACAAACTGCATTATACTCATGAATAAATATTCTCAACATAATAAGGAAAAAAAACAAACAAGCTATGACACCCTTAGATGATTCAAAGCAGAACATGTTCCTGAAATCTTCTGGACTAAAGATTACTTTTCTTTAGGAGACTAAGTTTCTTGCACATACAATCATACTGTATTAATCCCACTTAGGCATGAGAAAACTGATGTTTGTGGTCTTGACAAAAGTCTGAAAACTAATGAATAGAATAAAAACTCCTACTTATTGAAATCTATCTCACTTCATTCGCTGTTAAAGAATGACTACTGTGACCCATAAGAAGTATTTTCTTTTAGTAAAGACGACACTGTATTGTAGAGAATGTGGGAAAGATCAATATCTCATTTTGTGCTTGCTACCACTGGGCCACTGTTTGTGCTGATGGTCTGTTTCAACCTCATTACTTCTCCTCCTCTTTGTCCTCCTCCTTCTCCTTCCCCTCTCAACCCGCTCCCCGGTCTCCTCTTTCTCCTCCTCCTCAATTCTCTAACACATCTGGCACTGGTAAGAGGCAGCAGTGTCCTGGAGAACATTGCTTCAAACCTTTAAACAGTCCCCTACTATTTTTATCTTTTACTTCTCATCTCTTTTTCTCTTCCTTCTCTTGCCTGAAGCAAGAATCCAATGTTCACTGAATTCTGGCCAAGCTAGATGACAGAGCAAAATGAGGTGATAAGACGATGGGTTACTAAAAGATGAGCAGGAAGGAAAAAAATGAGTGCTACCCAAATTTAGAACCATATTGTAATAAATTCAAGGACTTACTTTTATTCAACGTTACTCTGAAATAAAGTTAGAAAATACTTAGTTGGGCTACATTTTAATGTTAACTACTTTTGCTTACAATGATCCTTTGGTCAGCAAGTAAAATACATTTTTCTCATTATTGATAACCTGATAACAATTAGACTTCTTTGATGACTAATAGCCGGCATATTCTCCTCCAAATAATGTAAGTTGCTTTTAAATATGTACTGAATTTATTTATTTATTTATATTTTGTTTGTATTTTGGGGTATGTTGGGAACATATATCATAGTATGCATATGGGGGTCAGAGGATAAACTAAAGGATTTGTTTTTTTCTTTTCACCAAGTAGGTCCCAATACCTTTACTCATGAAGCTGTCTGATCAGATGTTCCTAATGATTCTTATGTTGCTAAATAAATGTACCAGTGGGTTCATTTCTATCTTAGTTTATTATACTTCCTGACATTAACAATAAAGAAAACTTCTCTGTGCATAGTCATCAGTCAGCCCAGAGTTGCGAAAAGTCAGTGGGTTGTCATCTAACTGCAGACATGGAGTCAATCAATTAAAGAGTCAATCAATTAAAGTGAATCAGTTAAAGAGATCAATGATAATGAATGATAAATTTTAGGAGCTTTGGAAGCATAAAAAAGGACCAAGAACATTGTAGAAACAATTGTATAAACAGTACATAGAGGTAAAATATCATACATAGAACATTTAAAAATAGCCAACAACAATGTCAACCAACCTTGATGGCACAGGCCTTTAATCCCAACATTCTAGAGATAGAGACAGACAGATCTTTGAGCTTGAGGCTAATACAGTCTACATAGTAAGTTTCAGAAGAGGAAAAGGCCACACATAGATATCTGTCTCATAAAACAACAAATCTAATAGACAATCTCTACCACTAGAGCAGAGCTCTGTGCTATTTCATACTAGGGATCATAAAAGTGTGCAAGGCTTTGTGGTGCACAAATATAAAATCACACTTACTTAATCAAGAAGACGTATGAAAAAGTTGTAAAAGTCCCAAATGGGTCACTCCCCTAAGTCTGTAACAATAATAAATAACTTTACAGTAAATAAAACAGAAGAAATGTTAGTTAGTAGGTAGGAAAAAATGCTTTCTTACAAAAAACCCAAGCATTAACAGTAGAAAGAAGGACATAATTGAACCAAAGTCAACCTTTGAAATAATACTTCAATGTGCCTTGGCGCACAATGTACTCCTTACACAAGTATAAACACTTGGGTCCAGTTCCCATTCACCTGGAAAAAAAGTCAGGTGGCACAATGGATGTCTGTAACCCCAGCACTAGAGACAGGGGATAAGGAGATCTCAATACCTCCCTGAACATGCAGTCTGACAGTTCTGCTGAACAGAAGCTTGGTGACAAATAATACTTTGTCTCAAATAATAATAGATAGATGATAGACAAACAGATGATAGATAGATAGATAGATAGATAGATAGATAGATAGATAGATAGATGATAGATAGATATAGATAGATGATTGATAGATAGATGATAGATAGATAGATAGATAGATAGATAGATTGACAGATGATATAGCTAGATGGTAGAAAATAGAAAATAGATGGATTGATTGATGATATAGATGGATGGATAGATGATGTAGAGAGATGGATGAAAGATAGATAGAAGATAGATGGATTGATTGATGACATAGATAGATAGATAGTAGATGATAGATAGATAGATAGATAGATAGATAGATAGATAGATAGTTGTCAGAGAGCTATATAGGAACGCACTGGACCATGACCTCCACACACATACATGTATATAGAATGAAGACATTCACACTTCTTCACCACACATAGTTTCTAAAAATAATGATCACCCACTTGATAAACCACAAGTTTTATCACCCACTTGTCTCAATCTTCTCAGACTGCTGAAACAGAGTATCAGGAAGATTGCTTACAAATAACAGAATTTCATGTCTCATGGCTAAGAAGTCCAAAGACAATGCACTAGCAGAATCTATGTCTATTGATGGCCTGACTTCTGATATACAGACAGCTAAAACAGCTCTTTGAAATCTCAATGGAGAAAGGGTCAAGGAGTGCTGTGGAGATTTATTCATAAGTCAGGATGACCATTCAAGAGAACTGTACCTTATAGCCCAATTGTCTACCAGGCCACTCCCCAAATCCTTCAGTGCTTGGATTTATAATTTAAAATGACTTCTATAAGGATGCACACAATTTAGTTTAAAGAATTTCTGAGCAATCAAAATAGTTGGGAAAGTCAGTTTAGTTAGTGATGAGACTTTGACCTAGCTTCATGGTAAGCTACCACAAGATGTTTGTTAATTACAAGAAGAAAACAAGCAACTTGAAAGGCAATAAACTTTTCATAGGCTCCCTTAATCAAGGGATGAGAATTATTGACAATAAGACAAAGCTTCATAGCTAGCTCCTTGGTGGCCATACTGAGAGCCAAATGATACTTCTGTGGTATCAAAAAAAATTGTAACCTGAAACATTTATTGAAAAACACATAATTGTGAACTCTTAAAAGCCAAGATGTTGTGAAAGAAAAGACTAGGATTGTTCCAGATTAAAACACCAACAACCACAAATGTTGAATGCAAAAGAATTACCATTTTTTATTTTTCCTTTTATTGAAAATAAAAATTTTCTCACATAATATATCCTGATTATGGTTTTCCCTCCATCTATCTCCTCTCCCATCTTAATCCCCACCATTTCTGTGTCTCATTAGAGAACAAACATGCTTCTATGAGATATTAAAATAAAATATAAGGAGATAAAACATCAGAATTGAACAAAAAGAAACTGAAAGAAAAGAGTCCAAGTAAAGTACAAGAAAAAGAGTCCCACTCATTATCACACTCAGGAATCTCATAAAAATAGCAACATACCCTGATTTGGCTTGGGCTGGGACCTCTGGATGCTGTGCTGAAGACAGCCACAAGGAAGGCATCACAGTATCCCGGGTTTATCTTGATGGCAGTGGAGGTTAAAGGTAAAGTCAGAAGAAACACAGAGACCTGTCAACCACCATGAATACAGTCAGAGATGCCTAGAGACTAGATTGATTCTGCACTGCTCAGGGAGGTCCATAGACACACAAAGGCCCACTCACCACTATGCCAGACAAGCTGACTGTAGAAATCTAAAGGCCTACTTGCCACCAGGCTGTATAGAGTCGACAGAAGAAGTCACTTAGAGCCCTCCAGCCACATGACCTGCCTGCCGTGGGAACCATTACAAGATGTAAATGTGTGGTAGACCGATGGGAGAGAAAGAGAATCAAAACTTTTTGAACCTTATGAAGAGCGCTGGAATTGGTGATATGAGGGTGAAGACACAGAGACTGTAGTAAGCAGATAGTCTTACTGCCTGAGGCAATCCTGAAATCCCAGCTGGTGCTCATACTGAGGGCCATGTCTGGGTCCATGGTTTACAGCATCAAGGGTTGATGTCGATGTCCTTGGTTCATATTGCTACTAGAAACGATGAGGGTATCCATGTTTTGGGCATCCACCTGGGACCACATGGAGATCCATAGGCTGTACAGAACTGGCCCCGCTTCTCACCTGCAGCAGTACTCAGGAAAGTGGGACCTGGGCCTACCTGCAGCAGTCAAGAGGACCTAGCAGATGAGCTGACTGGGATGCTGGAGGGCTGGAGCAGTGCTGGTTGTTTAGATAAGGGAGAGCTGGCCACCTGGCCAACTCTGCTATCACCCAGGCCCAGATACAGGGCTTTGAGATGGCTCACCCCACAACATACATCTTTCGTGAACTGTTGGGAATGTGAAAGAGCCAATCCTGCTGATGCAGTATCTCCGTGACACAGGACAACGATAGGAAGACTAGAAGGAGTCTTGGTGAGGAGGTAAAATTGATGGTTTCACAGATGTCAGAGACCTTGAACCAGACCAATGACTCATTGCAGTGAACATTTGCAAGTGAAGATATGTGGACAGAGGGGTGTATTGTGGGACACACTGTGACACACTACAGCTTCCACCACAAGATGTTTTCTCTGTTTTGTTTTGTTTATTTTGTGTGTTTGTGTACTTTTTATTTGGGAAGATTTTCAAGAGCAGAGGGTGTATATGAGGGGACAGAGAGATGAATAGGACTGGGAACAAGATGTGAAACTGACAAAACAAAATCAATAAAATATTTCCTAAAAATAGTAAAGTAGAAGATTTTATATATATATATATATATATATATACACAAAGGAGATATAGTGTAAAAAGAAAGGGGAATATATTTATTAGACATCAAATATTATATATATAAATATGTACCAAAACCAAAAAAGGAACAGAGAAGCCCTAAATAAAATTATTAAAAAGGAACCTCCAATGATGTTTCATTTTCTGTTCTTCATCCACTGCTGGACATACACGCTACCCTTAAGAGTTTGTTTCTCCAGTGAGACTCCAGGAGACGAAATTAAAATTTCATTTTCAAGTGGTTATAAATTGAAGACTGGTCCTGATTTGGGAATGAGAACATGTGCCAACTTCTTTCAGCTCTAAGACCCCAGTTGGTACAGCCTTCTGAAAGTCCTACATGTAGCCACAGTCTCTGTAGGTGCATATGGGGATTCATATTCTTGATTTAGAGAACTTTGTTTTCTTGGTGTCCTGCATGCCCTCTCATTCTTATATTCTTTCTGTCTCCTCTTCTTTGGGGTAACCTACATCAAGAGGGGTAGGATTTGATGACGACATCCCATTTAGGGCTATATGTTCAAAGGTCTTTTACTCTCTGCATAACATCTGTATTTGTTCCCAGCTTCTGGAGGATGAAACTTCTCTGATGAAGATGTAAAGGCCTTGCCCTATAAGTATAGGAGAATGAATCATTTCATTGCTACAGTTTGTTGGTTTGTTGTTTGTTTATAGAACAATAGTATTTGCTTTACATCAAGTCCCTGAGCTATATATTCTCAGTTCATGATCACCTATGCAGTATCTTGTATGGATTCCATCTCTTGGAGTGGGCTTTCAGTCAAATCTGTTATTGGTTGTTTATTCCCACAAATGTTCTGTCAGTATCGCACTAGCCTATGTTGCAAGCAGGACACCATTTTAGGTCAAATGGGTTAGTGGCTGGGTTCTATTGAGTTTACATTTTGTCTTTGGTACTATGCAGAGTACCTTCCTGTTCCCAATGTGTAAGCATGAACAAGTGATGGTGCTGTGCAGAAACCAGCTCAATTTCTCCATGTTCCATGAGTTGCGTAGGTATTGTTTTCAGCAGTGGGGTCCTGCTGTCTTACATTTTGTCCATTTATCAACATGTCTGTCTTTATGCCAATAAAATGCTGCTTTTATTATTATTACTCTGTGATACAACTTGTAATCAAGGATAGTGCTATCTCCAGCAATACTTATTTATTTTTCAAGATTGTTTGAGCTATCTTGGGTTTCTTGTGTTTCCATATCAAGCTAAAAATTGTCCTCTCAAGATTTTTGAAAATTTTTTTTTGGAATTTTGATGTGGATTGCATTGAATCTAAAGATTGCTTTTGGTAGGATAGCCCTTTTTACTGCACTAATACTACTGATTCATGAGAATGGGAGATTTTTCTTCAATTTCTCGTTTCTTCTGCAATTTCTTTCTTTAATATTTTAAAGTTTTTATCATACTGGTCTGTACTTTTAGTATCTTGATTATTGTGTGCCAATTCCTTTTCTGGCCCAATCTACTTAGTGTTCTACATGCTTCTCATATTTTGATAAGCTTCTCCTTTAGGTTAGGCAAGTTTTCTTCTATAATTGTGTTGAAAATATTTTCTGTATCTTTGACCTGGATATCTTCTTCTTGTTCTTGTTCTTGCTGTTTTTGTTCTGCTGGTTGTTCTTGTTATCATCACTGGCATCGTAGTTATCCCTCCTCCTCCTCCTCCTCCTCCTCCTCCTCCTCCTCTTCCTCCTCCTCTTTCTGCTCTTTCTCCCCCTTCTCTTCCTCCATCTTTTCCCATGATTCTTAGATCTGGTCTTTTCATGATGTCTCAGATCCCTGGATGCTTTATTCCAGGAGATAGTTATTATGGTTATTATGTTTAACATTTTCTTTGACTAAGATATCATTTCTTCTATTTTTTCCATCTCTCACATTCTCTTAATGAGGTATTCCTTTTCAAATTCCCAAATTTTTCCCTTCCAAATTTGCCTCAGTTTGCATTTTATTGATTGTATTTCTGTTTCCAAGTCTTGAAAGGTTTTGTTGATTTTTTACACTGTTCATGTTTTCATTAATTTTTAAAAGATTTAATTCACTTCCTCTTTAAGAACATTTATCATATTCATGAGGGATATTTTAAGGTCTTCGTCTTCTGATGCAGCTATGTTGCACTGCCCAGTGTCAACTATGTGGTAGGGTTGTTGGGTCATAGTGCAGAAAGTTTTGTACTGGCTGTTATTGATCGTGTTTTTATACTTTCATCAGGAATTTGTGTTATGGAAGACTGTAATTCTAGGTGCTAATGGCTGGTCTTGTCTTTGTTGTATTGGCGTTTTGTTCCTTGATTTGTATTTTCATTACTGGTTCTTAAGAGACTGGGGTGGGTGCATATTGCCTAGCAAAAAAATCTTCTGGGATCCTGATAGGTGGGACCACTGGAAGTCTGAGTGAAATAGTTTCCTAGTTATTGGTAGCTGACACTTAGGAAAGGCAATGGTCTGCAACTGGGGCAGCTGATGGGTCTACAGAAGGGACAGAATCAGGCTATAATGCCAAAATTTGCCTAGTCTTTTGGGAATGGGAGCAGAAAATGAGGATAAGCCAAAGCAAGTAATCTGCTACAGAGCTGGTGTTAAAGACTGAAGGATTGGCTATGAAGGAGAAGAGGGGAGAATGTAGATCTAGTCTCTCTGAGTTATTGGCCTACATGGCTGTATCCAGCTTGCCTGGAGGGTTCCCAGAGAAAGTCTGCTGGAGATAGATACTGGAATAAAGTAATACATGGAAGGAAAACAGAGTAGAGGAAAAGACCTGTGTGATCTTGTGGATATGGGGATAGAAAGGAGGTAAAGATCTGCAGTTATCCTACCTGTGTCCTAGGCTTGTAAAGTTGGTTTGTTCCTGATGAATGCCTGCTGGTTTTTAGAGGCTGAGGTAATGGGATAAAGTTTAGAGAAGGAATATTGGAGGAGAAGGTTTATGCATTCCATTGGAACAGAAGCTGGGGATGAGCCTGGGAGGATTGGAGTTGGAGGAATGGAGGAAGAGATGAAAGTCTGTCCATCAGCCTGTCTACTTCACTTTCTGCAGTGGCCTGTGTGTTGCCTAGGAACACTTGCTGGAGTTGGGAGCTGGGATTAAAGCAATGAGTGAGGGGAAGGAAGTTTGGAGGGGAATATCTGTATAAGCCACTAGAGACTAGAGAAGGGGAAGACTGGAAACTAGGAAAGAAGCTGCAGCAGGTAGTTGTGTACAGAGCTGGGGATGAGATTGGGAGGTTAGATTAGAAGGAATGGAGAGAGAGATATAAAATCCTTGAGCTGAACAAGTGGTGACACGTAAGCCAGGCATGTGTATATTATTGTGAGCATATAATAGGCTCATATAGTGATACTATCTTGGTTTTAATTACTGAGCTGTAGTGATCATTTTATCATATAATAATTAATAACATAAGTATTAAGGAAATATAGCATGAAGTATTTGGACATTAGTGTTAACAGAAAATTATTTCTGATATTTGCTCTCAAATATTAAAAATTTACAGAAATATTGTCCATAGAGAACAAAACAAAGGCAATAAAACACTGCAAGTAGTCTGAATGACTACTACATGAGACTGTTTTACAGTGATCTTGTATTTTGTAACTGCATGTCAGTACAAATTAATGTAAGATATACATTGAAATAGTCGTATTTAGTTATACGTATTCTGTTTACTTGTTCCTGTATAATAATGAAAACTGCAGCAATTAAAACTAACAAGTGTTTCTTTTTCTATTTTATGATTATACTGTGGCAGCTAAGACAGGACTCAGGTGATTGTCTCTGTAAGACATTGACTGAAGTTGCTTGGTGATATATTAAGCAGACACATGACTTTCTATCGAGACAGATTCCACAATGGCTTCCTTCACATGTCACCTATCTAGGTGAAAATAACTGGCAGGTGAGAATCAGTTGAAACAGTCAACAGAACAGTCACATAGAAATAACATGTTTTCCATAGCATCTCAGGACTCTAAATTAGGGAAATTTTGTCTAGAGTCAAGGAGAATAAAGTGACAGTTTTCATAAATCAGATTTCATATTTTCACTAATTGCATTTATTGCTTATTTATTTATTTATTTATTTGTGTGTATGTGTGTGTGTTTGTGTGTGTGTATGTGCATGTATCACAGAATGCATCTGCAGATCAAATGAAAAACTAAAGACGTTGAACTGAAAATGTTTTTGAAGCTCTAGTATCATTTCTTCTTTGATCCCTAGATTTTAAATATCCAATTTCTATGTAATTTGAAATGCGCTGATATTTTAACTTGGTGATTTTTAAATTATATTCAAATTATAATAACCTGAAAAAATTATATTTATTAATATTTGCTCTATGACCCAATACCTTATGAGTATATAAAATGTTTCATCTACATTTGAAATAATGTAAATTCTTTCATTATGAGATAAAATATTCTTTCCTTTCCTTTAATCAAGTTTGTAATTGTGTTTCTAAGTCTTTTGTATCCTTTGAGATAATTTTAATTTTTGAATAATTTTCAATATTCATTAGTCTTTTACTATAATATTTTTATAATGAATAACTTTCTCTATTTAATGTTTAGTCATGTCAAGTTTAACACTTTTTCTTAAGTACACTAACAAACATTGAATTATATCTTAATAGTCTTTATATTTTAATAAGAGGATTTCTCATTTTGAAATATTTTCTGTTTGGTTGGTGATAGAAATTTCCACAGAGTTTATTTCTATTGTATCAATATAGCTATCTATATTGCTCCTTGTCAGTGGTACGTCCACAGTTTGTACATTCATTGATTCTTCAGTTTTTTAAAATCATTTTACTTAAGGTGTATCCTTTAATTTCCTTCATTATTTAACCTACACATACAACGTACACTCACATGCACTCTCATGCACTTTAAATCTAGTCTTACAGGGTATATGACCTTTTAAAGGACATTTTATATCTCCATCCTGCAATTTTTCAAACAAATAAGAAATAAATATAATACAAAAAATTAGATAAAGGATATGTCTCATCTATTCATTGTGATAATAAAATTAAATATTATATATAAAATTTTATGAATAGTACTTTTTGTAGCAACCATTGTGAAATGCTTGTTATTAAAATATCATTAATTTGAAATGATTTTATTCGATGTTTATGTGACTATTCTTCAGGTAAAGAAATAATTAATTGAGACTGAACTGAAAGTCAAGTTTTTTACACGTAATTTTCTAAACTTCAAGTTATTTTCTTGCACGGTACATTTTATTTCTTGAAGTATAGTGTGAGGGAAAACAATCTAGGTAATTGGTTGCACTGATCAATTGTGTTTTTATTGATCCTTATTTTTTTCTGACCTCATTGTATCTGTGCTCAATTAATCATAGAACTGAACCAGCATTTATTCAATCACTAGGTACATTTTCCTTCAGAAAATGACTTCTAGGGATGCATGAAAAATAAAGAAGCTAGACATCCTACTGTCAGAACTGTGAAAAAATATCTGGGGCTAATTGTATATTTGTTCATTAAGACAAATGAGAAAATTATTATTGACCCCACATACCTCTCTGGGATGTCACCGTACTGAGTCTGGGCATGGCAGGGCTGAAGGTATTCAATCTTTAAATGAAGAAAAAGCAACCAGTACTTTGATGAAAAGACATTCAATTGCAGGGTATCTCAAAAAAAATTCTGCCATTGCAGTTGCTTTAGTGTATCTCATTTATAGTATTCAGCATAGCTGCAGGTAGTTTCCAAGCCTAAATTGGGTGATGGCCTGAACCAGGTAAATTCTCAGGAGCATATTCTATAAAGTAACAATGAACTTGACACAATAAATGTTCTTTTGGTCAAATGATCTTGGAAATGGAGAAGCATTAACTACATGAAATAGATTTTTTTTAACCACACAAACATTTTGAAAACATTATTTGTCATTTGCTAAAGAAAATTATAAATTTTCAGAAGGTGTTCATATCCTGATTTCCAAATGCTTTAATCATGAAGTTGAACTTTTCTTGCTGGTCCTTGTGAAGAATCAGTGTTCTCTGGACACGCACTTGGAAAAGCAAAACAAAACAGTACCTCCTTTATATGCAAGAGGAGAAAGCATTACCTCCCTGAATGAATGAGGGAAAGTCTAACCAAGAAATTATAATTACTATTAGCGCGAAGATCTTTAGCAATCTTTGATATAGCTATACTCAAATTGTTCTATCAGGCACTCTTATTGCAAAAAAGGATGGCAGTTTGCTGAAATAATTAACACATGGACTTGGGTAGGAAAATCACAGGATGACTTTGAAACACCATGTGATAATAGAAAATAAGACATACTAAAAAATGTCAAATGGCAATAATGATATATATTAAATGTAGTCAGTTGCTGAGTGTGCAAACTCCTAAAGTGGGCCACTGGATGGCTCAGTGGGAAAAATGTTTGCTTCTACTCCTAACTACCTGATTTCTGTTTCCATAACTCACTGTGTGGTGGCACATGTATACACAGACACACACACACACACATACACACACACACACACACACACACACAGAAAGACACACACTAAATAAATAAATAAATAAATAAACAAATAATGGTAATTTAAAAAGTAACTACTATGGGCCACATCAATCCAAGAAGCGCAGTAAATGTTTTGTTTTTTTTGTTTACAACTTAAAATATAAAATAACAGTTTAGGAATCGCTATTTACATAAACAACTCTTGGAATAAATAAATAAATAATTAAATATATACACAATAAATATTCCTTGTAAAATGATGTCAAATGACTTATCAAGATTCTTTCTGTCCAGTAAGAAGAGCAAAGATCTTCAGTATCAACCTTCCAGACCCATCTGTGAAGGGGAAAGGTAATTGCAGTAGAGAACCTGCAAAGTTGTGTGCCTGCCCGGCTGTCATGCTATAGTGGTTTGGATGAGAATGTCCCACATAAGCTGATATATTATAATCTTGATTCCCAGTTGATGGTGGTGGTTGGGGGTGAGTATAGTCTTGATGAATAAAATATATCATGGGATGCAGACTTTTAGAGCCTTAAGCTGCCTGAACTTTGAGTCTCTGTTCCATGCTTGTGTTTGCATTTCCAGCTTCTGTTTCCACAGCCCTGCCTTCAATTCACTGTCATGGTGGATTCTTCTTTCTCTGTAACAAAAACAGAAGTGAATTCTTTTTATTTTCTAAGTTTCCTGGACTAAGATATTTTATCACAGCATCAGAAAGGTAGCCAACACTCATGGAAGATAGCACAGGCTGTTAAGTCATGCTGACATTTTTGACTTATATTAGTAGCCTGTGGCCACCCTAATAAAATAGTACATGTTGGGAGGCTTAAGCAAAACCTTTTTCATTATTGTTCTGGAGGAAACTGCAAATTGTAGTTTGGAACTACTTGATACTTTGGGCTCTTCCCAAGAGGAAAATTTAGAAGAAAAAGTTGAATTTATAATGTATGAAACCAGTACCTGAAACTATAGATTTTGGAAGAAGGTAATTAAAGGACTATAGAGGGGGACCCAGAAAAAAGATAATGAATCCTAGTGGATAAACTGAGACCTAAGAAGAAAGTGGGCATAGAATGTCACTGTTCCCCAAGATTCCACAATGTTATGGAACATCTCAAACATAGGAAGAGGGATGTGGCAGATGGCTGGGATAGGATTTCCAGAGGACAGCTGAAGAGAGTGAAGCTGGCATTCAGAAATATCTGCAGTCCCCAAAGAAAACTGTGAAAAGAATATGAAACTTACCCTGAGATGAAGAAGTGAAGCAAAATTGGAGACAATCAGTAACTGATAATGGGCCAGTTTAATGGCCAACTGTACTTAAAGTTATCAAGAACCGACATCTGACATTTACTGCAGGGACATTTGTAATTTTTATTAACAATTCCAGTAAGCCCCAGATTTCTGGGTAATGTGAATCACTGGGAAAAAATATGTGCTGTTTTAGGGCCAAAATGTGATCTTTTAATGATGTAATAAGGTCAATAGGTCATAAAGCCTCAATTATTTCACCATACTCTAGGAATGAGAGAACGCATGAATCAGGCTGTCAAGATTCATCAGACTACTCTTGCTTTCTTTGTGTGTGTGTGTATGTGTGTGCAAAAAAATGTTAATGGTCCCTTTCAACACTCTAAAGGTAAATATTAGTGTTTATACCTAACATACTTAACTAGATCTTTGGATAGTAAGGGTACTTTCAAAATCAGGATTTATTAAATTTATTTATTTTTTTTTAGTTGCATAAGTGTTTTGTCTGAATGCATGTGTGTGTATCATGTGTATGCCTGTTTCACATGGGGGTCAAAAGGGGGCACCAGATACGATGGAAGTGCAGTCACAGATGGCTCAAAGTCACCATACTGGTGCTGAGAACTGAGCCTTGGGTCTTCTGCAAGAGCAACAGTTAAACTTTACTATTGAACTATTTCTCCAGGCCTGTGGACAATCCAAAACCACTTGCTGAGCAAATTAATTTCAGGACAAGTAAATTCTTAGAATTCTTTTGATGAGTCCCAAAAATATAATAAGGTTTTGGAAAATTTGAGGAAGTCTCAGGAAAAACTGAGCTATGATTAATCCATCCAGATTTTATCTTGGAATTTATTCTCTGTCAAAACTGTTCAATCACTTTAGAAAAATATACTAGAGAGCTTCTCTAGAATTTGAGAATTTTAAAATTGTGTGTGTGTGTGTGTGTGTGTGTGTGAGAGAGAGAGAGAGAGAGAGAGAGAGAGAGAGAGAGAGAGAGAGAAAACATACCTCCTATTGTGTGTATGTGTGTGACCATATTTTATCTCTGTATGTGTGTTTACAATAACATTTTGTTTAACTGTCTGAATTTTCTAATGTTGAAGAGCCACATCTCATACTCTTTTTCAAATGAGCCAATACCTATATTGCTTACCTTCACGTGTGTTCTTTTGCCTCAATGAAAACAGGTATTTTGCTTATACAGAGATATTCTGCCTTTTCATGTTATCTGAGTCACTGTTTCTCTTTCTGTGCAAACAACCAAATACCATGTATAAAATCTATGTTTGTTTTGCAAAGGAAATATTACATGTGCTGTCATAGTCAAATATTAACCAATTGTAACAGACTTGAAACCATAACACAACATGCTATCTCCTACTAGATTGCTAAAACATTTTTCCCACTATTTAAAGGTCTTAAATCAACTTCTCAGATTTAGAATCAATCAATGGATTCAGTTAACAAACAAAGCATTAACAATATTTTAGGGTAAATTGGATGTCCCTTTACTTCTAAAATATTTGTAAAACATTTGTCAAATTGTAACTGTAATCCAAGATGAAGTAAAAAATAAGTTCCTATGTCACCACTGACTAGACTGAAGACAGACTTTAGAACTGTGTCTGTTACTAGTGAGAAGCATAGAGAAGTATAGCATCATAGTTGTACTTCTTGGGCACCATGTAAACTGGAGATGCCCCATTAAATAAATCAGACTTTATAGAGATTACAATTTGATGAGAATGACAGGGTATATAAATAAAATTTAACTCAGTAACTACAAATCGTAATAGTACTGCATGTTATGATGTATTTTTATGAAAATATCTATTGGCTCCAAAGATACTGAATGTTACCTGGCGCTTGGACTCAATTTAATAATGCACCTTGAACTCATTTAAGACATAACCTGTTACTCTACTGTGTATTCACCATGCTTAATTTTATCTGGCCTTAAAAGATCAATGTAACCAACCTTAGTACACCTTGCATTTCCCATGCAATCAGACTTTACAAACTAAGGTAAATAAGCTTTACCATTAGGTTAAGTACTCTTCCATTAAGTAGTTCAGAATAATGTATGTGTCACAGAAATCATTTGCTAAAAATACCCATCAGATTGAAAGCAACGTTAAGACAAATATTCACCATAAATGATGCTAGTAGTGTGGATATGCATTGATAAATTCTGTTTGCAATTTTGAATGCTATTCTGGGTCAGCTGGAGCCAGTTAAGTAACTTTTTCATTGTAAACCTCTGTTAATGGTTTCTATAAAGAATCCCTCTGTGTTATTCAATACATGCAGAGAAAAAAATCCCTGTTTTAAGGATAGGAATGACAGACATCATCATTATCACCACCACCACCGTCAACAACAACAGCAACAACATCGTCATCATCGCAAATCAGATACAGAACAGACACAAGCACAATTCATAGGCATCTGTCACAGACACACACAACAGAAAATCCACAAACTACAGGCAGATATAGGAAGGAGAATAAAATTAGTACTTGGCTTGTTCTTGGTCATGTTAATCTCAGGGGAAGTTGCTGTTTTCATTCCTTTCTGCAGTATCTGTGCCTCATTTGGTGGCCCTTGTGAGGCTATGTTTAATATGTTAACTAACACAACTAAACTACATATATATATATACATATATATATACACACACACACACACACACATATATATATATATATATATATATATATATATATATATATATATATATATATTTGAGATAAAAAAATAAGACCTATGATGGGTAGGGAGAAAGATATTCTGTAAGAGAGAGAGAGAGAGACCCTAAGCTGAGACTAAAATAAGAAGTTAACAGTTTAGAAAAGGTGAGTTACTTCCAGTAGATGAAACAAGGGCCAAGACCCCAGGGTATGGTCTCTGCAAACTGAAAGAACGTCAACAGTGTTAGTCCAGTGAAAAGAAGGCTAGAAAACATGTCATCCTGACATGTCAGAAGGCATGCCCCTCTAGAGGTCACAGGAAGAATAGATCTTTCACTCTAATGGGAAGAAATTTATTGATAAATTTTAAGAGCAATGATGTAATCTGATTATGGTTTTAGTAAGGTCACTTTGGTTTCTGCATACAGAACAGATAGGAAAGAGTCCAAAGTCAAGTATGGAGGTCAGTGTGGAAGAAGCTAGAGAGACGATCGCCATGTAAAGGAGAGAGAGAACAGAAAATAAAATATAAAGAAATGAAAGTCCCGGGCATCTGCTTAAGATACAGGGTGGACGGTGGTGCCATTTACAGAGCTTGGAAAGACTGAGAGATGGCAGATTTCCTGGCAGAGGGAACTGAAATAAAAGTTGTTTCAAATGTTAAGTTTGCACATCTGACACATCTAAGTGCAGGTGTCATTTGAGAAAATGTATTTGCAACTCTAGTTCTTAGACTACATGTCCAGAGTTAAAGATTCTTATCTTACACTTTAAGTCTTGAAACTGGATGTTACCTGGAGAGAGACTAAAATAAGAAACAAAAATTAGGCTAAGAACTCAGCCTTGAGAAAATCTAGCAAGGAGGCTTAGTTGCTACAGAGCTAATCATAAAATCCAGAAAGGGGGGAAAGCAACAAGAAAAGAACAAAGCATATTTCTGGAGAAAATGAGAAAGGACAGTGCTTGAAAAATGGAACTACATATTTTCTTAAATTCTTAAAGAGGTCAGGAAAAAAACTCATTTAATTTAGTTTCACCGGTTTTTGTTCTATCTCAAAATAGACATGTCTAAAAAATAGTGTGGATAGTTTAGGTGAACAGAAGTGCAGAGGATCACCCAACAAAAAGAAACTGCATGAATGCAAGCCCTGGATCAGAAAAGAAAAGACCACTGAACAAGGCCTTACACTAAGGACACATGCTCACAAGAGCCTAATAGGAGTATAACCTGGACGGATGGAAAGGGGGATCTCTAATGAGGTTATGGCTGCCAATAGGCTATGAGCAATAAGAGAAATTAAAATTTACCACAGCAAGCTAGGATGGGAAAATCAGGTAGAATTTTCCCAAAGAGGACATATCATGTACTAAAGCAAAGTATTAAGCTGTATGGTGTCCTTAGAAGAGTTTTGCACATGGCCAGTACTCCTGTGTTCTATGTGAGTGGGAGAAATCATCTACAGAATACTTAGTATCAGCCAATTAGCAGTGGTTGCAAATGTCATACTGAAGCTTGAGTTTCATTCTGTAAGTAGTGGTAAGAATGAAGTACTCTAAGCCATTCAACTATAGGATATAAGTTATAATGATTAATGATTTGAAATAATTACTGTACCATGTGGGGGAAGAACTAAGACAGACAAATGAATAGCATTTCCTAATATAAGTAACATGTACCCATTAGTTCTGAACACCAGTACAAGGTGGACGACAAGTATAACTTGAAACTTTCTATAAGATAAAGTCAGAAACAAATTCAGTAACATGTTTCGGGGTTTCTAACATACAAATCAAAGAGGTCCTCATGGGAAACAGTCTTCCAACATTGTAAAACTCAAAAACTTTTTCTTGTTCTTAAAGGACAAAACTGGGCTGGGGCTCAATTGTCACTGTGCAACCCTGAGAACCAGCATTGCATGTGCAGATGCATACAAGCTCATCCATACACAAATGTGCCCACACCCATGCACATATGAACACCAGGCACACCACAAAGTAAAAACTAAGAGATGGTGGGGAACTACCTCAGTTTCTTTTTTTTAAATAATACACACATTAAAGCTGTTTATTTTAATTAATAACAGCATTCCACTAAATAGGAAAACCAAATAAAATAAGTAGTATCAAGTAATAATGTTGTATTCAAATAATGTAGAATTTGTTAAGAATTCTAATGGCTGTAGTCTCATAAATATTATTACTAGATATTTCCTTTTTGGATTTAAAAATTACATTTGTTACAGTCCTTTCAATCTTTTTTTCTTTTCTTTCTTTTCTTTTTTTAATTTTTTATTTTAATAATTTATTTATTTTTTTCAAATTGTAATTCATTCACACAGGGGTTATAAACACAGAAAGGCAGGACGTGGGGAAGGGGATGACACTGGAGCATAGGTGTTCAGGGGGAATACAGATATCTTTCAGAACAGGGTATTGGCTGGATGAAGGTTCAGGGGATAGGTCACTATGACTGCCTATGATTCACTTGTCCTTATCTAAGTTGGTATTATCTGCCAAGGCTACCTATTTACAAGGTCTATGACTACTCAGGCTTGTAAATTTCCATGAAAGCTGCCTGTTTACAATAGGTTATAGCCATCTGTTTCAGTGTTTTCCACAGAGACCCAAGACTTGGAGTTAGTATACATGCATGACGGCCAGTTTCTTTAAGGGATGTGTGTTTCCCTCTCGTGGTCAATCACAAGTATTTGTGACTCCTTGAAGTGCACACAGGCAATCTCTGTGGACATTTTGTCTTATTGGAAAGCATAGATAAGAATGAAGAAAGTCATCATTCAGTGGGAATGGAGAAGGGAGATGGAGCTGAGAAAGGGAATGCAACGAGAGGTAGCTAGAACTGAGGGGCATTTGAGGGATGATGTGGAAGCCTATTGCAGTGGAAACTTCCTAAAAATATTAACACAATCCTGAAAATTCTCCAAATAGTGGGAGAAATGGAATCCCAACTGGCTGTCTCTTGTTATCAAACCACTAATCACAGCTTCTAGTACCAGGACTGGATTACATTCAAGTGAGTTGCTGGACAAAGGGATCCCTTGGAAGTTCCCAAGCAACTCAGACTGCTGCTAAGACAATAGGTTGCTCTCCACAAACTGCCAGTAAGGCCCTATTGCTGATGCCAAGACTCACATAACTCATTGAACATGGAGAAATTTAGCTGATACCCACATTGAACGTTCAACCATAAATTTTAGTGTCTTTGGTACAGGAAGGTATTCTACAGGCTACCCAAAGAACAGTGTAAATACCAACCCAGTCATAAAACTTTGATCTGGACTATCTGCAAAATATGCTATGACAATAGTTGCACAAAGACTGTGGGATTAATCAACCAATGTCAGATTTAATTTAAGACCTATTCCATAAGACAGAAACTAAAATCAACACATTTTGGGTCACCAATATCCAGAGAATAAATAGCCAGGAAATCTAGGGTAAAATCAAATATTAATGGTCTGAAAAATGAATACACAAGCAAACAAGCAATAATGTCTTCTAATGATATTCTGCTATACTCATAGATTAGTTACATTCAAAGGAACTTCTCTCTACAGGAGGCCCTATGCCCAGACATTATGCAGAGAGATTTAGGAACACAGCCCTAAATGGGATGTTTTCATCATATCCTTTGCCTCACAGATAAAGGAATCATCAGAAGAAGAAGCAGAAAGGGTTAAGAGCCAAAATTGATAGAGGACACCACGGGAATAAGGCCCCCTAAATTATCTGAGGAAAGTTTATATGAACTCAGAGACTGAAGCAGCAAGCACCGGGCTTACATGGGTCTCTATCAGCTCTTCTGTGTATTTATTACAGTTTTTCCTTTAGTATTTTTATATTTCTCTTACATGAGTTTGTGAAAGAGTGAGTCTCTGATTCTTGTGCCTTTCTGGAGCTCTCTTTCTTCTGTTGGTTTGTTTTTTCCAATTTCAATGCAAGGATTTTTGTCTTATATTTTATTGTGTTTTGAATTGCTATTGTCTCTTAGGAGCCACTTTATTTTCAACTAGATTTCTGAAGGGAGTAGATTTTGATGAGAGTGGAGGTAGGAAGGAACTGGGAGAAATAGAAGAAGAGCAGACTATAATCAGTTTACATAGCATTAGAAAAGAATCTATTTTTAATAGGATGAGAGAAATCAACATTTATTTGTAGTTACCTTGTAATATACCTGTATGGCATGCATGCACTAGAAGAACAAAACTAGCTTTTAATACGAATATGAATCATATTCTGAAGTGAAAATCATATCCTTAAATCAATATATAGTAAGACATATCATTTTAAAGTTATAGATACTTGGTGCTTTATGACTTTTTTCTATTCATTTACAGACTGATAGATAAAACACAACCAGTAGCTAAATTTATCTGCATGGTTATATTTGTTCTCTCATGGAGTTTGACAATCTATTGTTAACGAAAGCAACTCACTAAGAGAAAAATGCAGAAAATGACATGGTCCTGACTTACTGTAATAATTTTTTTTTTACTATTGATTGCAATGCATATATTTCAGAATCCTTCAAAAATGTTATTTTAATAAGAAGGCTAATAAGTTTATGACATAGAGAGTTAGATATTCTTCTCTGACAAGAATCTGAAATGTAATTGTTTTATAACACTAATAAAAAGCTGAGCCTAGTGGCTCATGCCTTTAATCTTCAGCACTTTGAAGACAGAGGCAGCCAGATTTCTGTGAAGTCAAGGCCATCCTGGTCTACAAAGTGAGTTCCAGAACAGCCAGATCCACATAGTCAAACCCAGTCTCAAACAAACAAACAAACAAATATGCAAATGAATACCTACTAATAAAAGACTATACTTTCAGGGATCTTTTCTATAATTTGCTGTATTACTAAGATGGAATGAGTTATATGTATCAGTGAGCAAAGTTTTAGGTAGAAACTTAGGTAAATAGAACCTAGGAAATAAAGCATATGTTCTTGGGAAAGCCACACTGACTCTTCCAGGAGATGAGACAAAGGGAAAACTCACCTCACGTTATTGGAAATGACATATGGGTCGCCATGAGTAGAGCAAAGATAACCACTGAGGAGAAATTTGCATCCATTGCAATATATAAAAACATGGATAATCAACATTCCAGGAGATATTGTGATGGTTAGTGTTAAACCTCCAGTTGATAGAATTGAGAACCACATGTGAGAAAGGCCTCCATACATGCCCCTAGGGACGTACCCTCATTAGTTAATTAATGTGGGCCATTCCAACTTGATTGAAGGACTATTCCCTGGTCAGGGAATTGAAAGCTATGTAAAGTGGAGAAAAACATTATGCATTCCATCCTTCCCACCCCACCCCTGCTTTGTGAGTACAGTGAAGTATTGGCAGGTACCTCAAGCTCTGGGAAACTATAATTTCACTGTTATGATGAACTGTAACCTGGAACTGTAAGCCAAATACATTCTTTCTCCTCTACGTTGCTTCTCCTTCACAGCAATAGGAAAAGAAATTACACCACGTACATTGATGATGGTTGTGATGCTTCCTAAAAGGAGACATGTTTCTATTAGGTCTCAAGTAGAAATTGACTACAAAGAAAATCCTCAACATATAAATCTAATTTATATATTTAAATAAATTGTCAATGGTCTTCTCATGTAAACTGGTTGACAACGTATTGAGGACAAAAATCTGGAATTGTCTATTTTAATAAATTGAAAAAAATTTAAAATGTGATCCTCAGAACTTAAGATATACAGAGAATCTCCCAGGAGACTGTCTGCCTCAGATGCTCCAAAGTGCTCCCCAACACCCTTGTTCAGACAGTGCAGACACAAGGAGTAGATGAGAGCCAGTTGCTTATTACCTAAAACCATTTCCCTATTCTTTACAACTGTTGAAAGTCAGCCATTCTGTCTGACATTAATTAGATAGCATTCCTAAAATCAGCTCAGCCTGTGACAGTGAAATAAGACTCCCAGTACATATAGCAGGAAGCTTGGCAGTTCTGTTTCTGGAGCTGGAGAACCAGCAGGAGTCTATATCAAGTTCACTGACAAGAAGTGTTGGGTTAGGAGGCTCCTTCTCAGTGCTGGTTACATTTCAAGGTGAAGTCTGTGTGAACTCTTGGTTACACACAATTGCTCATAGACAAGATAGTTGAAAGCCATTAAAGGGTCAATGAAAACTATGTATGGCCTTCATTTTCCCTTTGCAAATGCCTCCAGCTGATGATAAAACCAACAGCAGTGCCCAAATTATTATCATTTCTTTTTTTTTTCTGGATATTTTATTTACAGTTCAGATGTTACCCCATTACCCCATTTTTCCCCTTCCTGCCCAGGAACCCCTTATCCCATCGCCCTTCTCCTTCTTCTCTACAGATGTACCCCTACCTACCCCCCACTCCCACCTCCCCACCCTCAAATTCCCCCACACACGGTGTCCAACCTTCATGGGACCAAGGATCTCCTCTCCTCTAATAAAATTTTACTTAAGTGGTTTCAGCTTAACAACTTATCAAGAATGAATGTTCCATAAAAACTTAAACTTTTCAGGCAGCAAAAATAGCCCACTGTTTTTGTTTGCTCTATACTGGGTAGAAATCCATAGAAGGGTCAATGATGTTGAACAATGAATTTTGTTCTGTTATGCTTTTAGCTTTCTTTTCTTATTTATTTATTTATTTATTTATTTATTTATTTATTTTTTCAAATTCTAACCAGAAGCTAAACACAAATGAAAACTGGTAACCACTACACTACTTTTACTCCATGGGTAGGATCATTCTGATTTGCTCCAATAAAAGTATGGAACCCTTAAGCAAAGAATTTAAGGATCTTTATAGAGCAGAACATTGATGCTTCCAGCCATAAAACTGCACAGGCAGAAAAGTTGACAGAAATCAGAAGGAAGAGAGTAAAGTTGTGGAGGGATCAGAGAGCGACTGAAAATTTTATCTGATAATTGGCTGGGGTGAAGTGTGGAAGTAGACTCTTGCTCAAATTTGATGGAAAAAGAAATTGAGTTTAAGCATCACAGTGCCAACAAATGAATGAGCTAAATATTACTCATGAAAATGAAGTGTTGACTATTTTCATTTGTATTATTGGCACCTTCAATGTGCATTATTCAGAGGATAGATGATACAAACTTAAACTGAATAGGGAGTGAAGAAAATTATGAGTATTGTATTTCCAGGTTAGGAAATCATTCACATAAAATTTAAAATTATAATTTGTGTTTTCTATGAGAATCAGGACCTATGGTAATGTATGTTTCTGGACAAAGGAAAATTTTGATAAACTATTATTGTTCATTATAACCTCTTCTATATTGTTTGATCTATTTTAACTTTGCATGAACAACCTTAAAAAAATCAACAGAAGAGAATAGATTAGAATACTATAAAACTTAAAGAAGAACTCAAAACTAACCTTAATGAAAATCACCTCAAACTGTTTGTGTGTGTGTGCATTTGTGTGTGTGTGTGTGTGTGTGTGTGTGTGTGTGTGCCTCAGGATTCAGGCATCTCTACAAGAAAATCTAGGAAACTGTGTCCTGACTCCTAACATTATTTTACATGGTGCCCTGGTACACGTTTTTATTTCAGTTAGGTCTTATTCAGAAAGGTAATAAAGGTATACTTACTATATTTTATAATATACATATATTTTCTTATATTTCCCTAAATATGCTCAATGTTTCTGTGACAAAACTATCCCAATAAGCTCTCCTGAAATGTGGATGTAAATATAGTCTCATAAAACACATGGCTCTTACATAATTATGCTTAACTGCAGCATGGTCCTCACATTCACTCAATTCTGATTTTGTATTTCAAGGTCAGAAGAAAAAGAAATCATATTACCAAAGTCATTGTGCCAAAAAGTTGGATGGGAAAAGAAGTATATTGTAATAAATGGCCCATACACATTGTAAGTAATTAGTTCAAGGGAAAGAGATGTAGTCATGACACCACTTTTAACTGTTTATTTGAATGCCCTGCTGCTGTTTCTGGTTTTTGTTTGTTTTTTTCTGAACATTTGGCCAGTGGAATAGTCACTAATTGTCTTAAGGGATATAGTATTGATACTAATTTTTAGTGAACTTTTGACATTTATTTCTCCTTAGTGTAACACTGCAAATGTCAAATGCAAATAGGTAATAATAGATAGAATTTCTCAGATGTTAAGATAAAAGAAACATGGATACTGCTTGGTCATTAAGAATGTGACCTCTGCTAATAAACACACAAGAGAGGTTTCAGCTTCATTCTTAAACAGGATGATGGGGATAGAAACTATTTATTAATTTGTTTTTACAGTGACTTGAGATCACAGAGACTTGAGGAAAGTTGCTGATGTTCCCCATGTCCTACCTGTCTTCAGGTGTGGCCTTTCTTGGTCTAAAGTATGTTTATTCAAATTGATGCCGGTTCATTGGCCATTAAACTCAATCAAATTCCAAAGTTCCTCCTGTTGGGTGTGTATTCTGTAGATGAACAACATAGAATTAAGTGGTCCCATGATTAATAGTGCTACACAGAGTACTTCCTCTGCCCTGAAAATTGTTTTGTGATCTACTCATCCCTCCATATCTTCCCTCAACCCCTAGCAGCTACTAGTCGTTCTTCAAGAACATCATCTAGTTCAAACTGAATGTAGCCTTTTAATTTGGCTTCTTTTACCGAATAATCTTCATTTAAGCTTTCTGTCTGGTGAGACATCATTAGAAAATAGCACAGTCACAAATAAGGCTATACTTCAATAATGCAATTTATCTGAAAAAATTTCTCCATTTTTATTAGCATGAGAACATTTCTTTTACTGTTGCCTATTGATTGTGTCTATATACACATTATATATTTCACATGATACTCAAACATACCTCAATTTTCTCCCATGTAAGTTTTAAGAGTATTATAGCTAAGTATTTTATCCATAGTTATATGATATATTTTGAGTTAATCTTTATGAGCAATATATATATATATATATATATATATATATATATATATATATGATGGCTTTTTGGGTGTTTCTAGGTTTTGACAATTATGGATAAAGCTCTTATAGCATCTGAGTTCAGACTTTTGTGTAGACATACACTTTTAACTCATTTGTAAATATATGAAACAAGTACAGCTGTTGAATTATTTACAAAAAGTATATTTACTTTCCTAAAAGAAACTACCAGACTTTCAAAATATCTGTGTGCTTACACTATTAGCAGCCTTGGTTGAGGGGTTCTTTTGTTCCCTCACTAGTATCAAAAACAAAATTTTAACTCCTGCAGTCGGCATGCTGTGATAACTCAGGGTTTTGCATTTTCTGACTGAGAGTATATTGAATTGGACAGTCTGGTTTTTACTGCTGAATTATGAGTTCATTCTCTGTTTTACATAACAGTCTTTTAATGGCATTTCTTTTGCAAATATTCATTCTAGTCTATGGCTGGTAACCAAATTCTTTTGTCTTGAGAGGGTTTTGCATGGCAGAAGCTTTAATTTCTGGGACGTTCATCCTATCTATTTGTTTCATGGATTGTGCCTTTGGTGTTGAAAACCTAAAATTTCACATGATACTCAAACTTACCTGAATTTTCTCCCATGCAAGTTTGAGTTGTGTTATAGATAAGGAGTGTTATAGTATATAGCTATAGTTATATATTTTGAGTTAATTTTTATGTGTGTGTGTGCGTGTGCATGTGTGTATGTGTGTGTGTGTGTGTATGTGTGTGTCTGTGTGTGTGTGTGTGTTATTTCTTCTCTTTTTCCTATATATAGATAACTAGTTATTCTGGCATTTGATATCTAGTTATTCTGGCACTTGAAAAGAAACATCCTTTCTGTTTTTAAGAATTTCACAACATACATAATTAACTTCGATTATTCTATCCTTTAAATTCCCATTAAAACTCCTTCCATATCCAATCTAATATAATTAGTCAATTCCATATTTTTGTTTTCTAGATTACTTATTAAGACAGTTAGGATTACCCATTTGTACATGGTATCAGGTCTTCAGCTGAAGTACTGGGTCCATTAAGAGTTGAATTTACACTTAGTGAGGGATAAGAATCCAGTTTCATTTTTCTACTTCATTGTGTTTCCTATGTACTCTAGTCAGAGAACAATTGAACATATTTGTGTGGGTGTTTTTCTGGACTCTCTTCTAACCTACTACACTATTTGTTTTTTCTTTTTCCAGTCTTACCGTCATAATTGACTACCGCTGCTTCATACCAGGTCTTAAGTTGGACTGAGTTACTCTTCTGATTTTCTTTCCTTACCGGATTGTGCTTGTCATTAGGAATATAATTGCCTTACCACAAGAACCTATACATAAGTTTACTAATGTTCATAAAAATAACATTTTGAGAATACATTTGTTGAACTTGTTTCTAAGCTAAGCCATAATAAACCTTTGATAGCTTATCTTTTTTCTATACAACATACATTTTGGATCATCAAAAACTTGCCTTTAGAAGCCAAATACGAATGAATACCTTATAAATAAACTTCCTGACACTCACATGACCAGAAATAATCCTAGTTATTTTGTTTGAAATAATTCTAAATGATGGTCTAGTTTAGAGGGAATGCCTTTACTCTTTAGGTATCCTTATTTTATGATGTCTTTGAGAGTTATATTTTTTCTAGGAAAACGTGAGAGATAAAGAAAGCACATTTTAAGTTTTTCACATCTAGAGAAATACACAGATAGCCAAGAGGATTATTAAGACTGAGATTTGTGTGAGTGAGAAAGGGGGTTAAAAGTTCTGATCAGTGTCAGTATCAAAAGAAAACTATTCAAAGAGTTGGGTTTTTTTTCTCCTCCCAGTCACATAACAAGGCAAGGTCATTGTGTTCTTATGCTGTAGGCAGAGACTGTGTGTGACTGCATGATTTTATTACCTGGTGGAAAAGTACATTATCCTTGGACAATTTTACATGTTACAGAGAAGCAGAGATAAAACATTTCTGAAATCATTTTGTTCATGACCAGTCAAATCTATAAATAAAGCTCTTTCTCAAACATTTTCTGTCTTAGTTCTTTGGAAATAACAGTGAGAGAGTTTCATGAGACATTATTTTGCCTGTATCACGGAATTAATTTCATGCATGAAGGGGCTATGCGATATTCAGGCAGGGCAGGTCGTTACTAATAGTGCAGTTCTTAGTCCTGAAGCTACGGAGAAGGACAAGGGACTCACTGGAGCTTTCTGCCTTGGGATTGTTGCGTTTTAAATAGAGACTGAAAGGGAAGATGCTGAGCCCAGGGATGTCAGTCATCCACAAGCCTTTCACTTTGTGGAGTGTTTCATGGGGAAATGAGTAGGTGTGAGAATGCTCTTGGCTTACTATACTTGCGGGTTTCACACCTATATGGTAAAAATGTCTTTGTCATCTCCTTGAAAAGAAACAAAATTAACAGGGACAGATGGAAATTCTGCTTTTTTCCCTCTCTGAGGAGGTGAATTAATATCATTTAAATGAGTATTGTTCCTATGTGGACTGACTTGTTAAATAGGCTACCCTTGATAGATAACTTCAAGTATATTTAAAGCACAGATGAATACTAATAAAGGCACAATATTAAGGAGAAAAAATGAATCCACTGTTGATTTTAAGTATTAGTAAAATCTGGCCACACTGATAAGATATAGCTTTATGGATAATAAAAATGTATAATAGTGTTATAGCAGGAGAACATTACAGAAATCCACAAATGGTCAAAATGCCAAAAGTAACTGGTTATCGGGTTTCCAGTCTCAACTGATAGAGCTACAACACAACTCCTAGACCCAAGGCTCAGCGATCTTCTCACAAAGGGTACAGAAAAATTTTAAGAGCCAGAGTATGAGGAAATCTCATGAGATACTGTGACTTTTGCACAAGGAAGCTTCAACATGAAATTTCAACAACATGGCAACCTAAAGAGGCATCAAATGATTCTAACAACAGTTGCTATCACAATGTAGTTGGGGTAAACTTCAAAAGCCCCACCCATAGATGAACAGCTACAGGCAATTAACAACTACTGAGGCATAGAAAATTAGTCTTCTTCAGGGATGAACCACAGGATTAGTTATCTAATAAGAATGATCAGCCCTAGAAACATTGAGTAGATTTAATATATATATATATATATATATATATATATATATATATATATATCACTCAATGGTTGAAAAAGAACAGACCATGAATGTGGGGGTAGCAGGTGGACAAGGGTATGGTAAGAGGGAAGAGAGTAGGGGAGGAATTAGATTATTATATTTTAATTATAATTTAAAAATTATCACAAAAGTAAAAATAATGGAGATGCTTTGAGTACACATATGATTACTGAAAAAGTATGAAGTCCAGTGTTAAGTGTAAAATATCAAGCTACAAAGCACAAAGCTGTATTGAAACAAGAGTTTTAAAACAGAAGAGTTGATTGGCTTTAGAACTTAGCTTAAGTGTTCTTCCTTTGCTTTGCTAATTCAGATATATACATCTGAGTTCTCAATCTGAATCTTTTTAAATAGTCACTTATAATTGAATCTAGAAACATTTGTTTCCTATAGGTACGTCCCAATATGCTTGATGTTACACGAGGAAAAACAGTGTAACTTAAGATTAAAAATAGAATAATACAAAGAGGCAACATCTAAATGTACCATAATAAAACAGACTAAAGCTTTTTAAATTCATTTTTACTTTTCCTGAGCTAAAAAAGATAGTTGCACAGTTGTATTATATTATTAATATGTAATAGTGATTATGGAAAATGATGACCATAAATATATTTTATCATTCAAGTATGTTCCAATTAGCTTTTCCTCTATCATGTATTTAGCAATCAGTTTAAGCACCAAATACATTTTGGGTTATATATTTGCTTTTTCTATTGGTAAAAATGAGAGTTACTGTCCTAGTTAACTTTCTATTGTTGTGATAAATACCATGACACAAACTAACTGGAGGGGGAAAGATTGAGTTCACTTACATTTACATATGATTTTCCCCATCACATTACATCATTGAGGGAGTTCAGGTTAAAACCCAAACAGGAGCCTGGAAGCAGAACCAGACCCAGAACCGTAGAAGAGTGCAGCTAACTGGCTTTCTCCAATGAGTTGTTCAACTTACTTTTAAAAAAAACTCAGACAGGACCATCTGACCGAAGATGGCACCACACAGAGGGAGCTGGGCCTTTCTATATCAAATGAATTACGAAAATTCCCCCACAGATTTACCTACAAGCCAATCTTATGAAGGTATTTCTTCAACTGAGGCTTTCTCTTCCCAGGTAATGCTAACTTGTTTCAAGTTGATGAAAATTCAAGGGACACAGTTACCCACTCCAGGGGCTGAATGAACTAGAGGAACTAGATGAAGGAAACTGAATTTTATCCAGAAAACAAGTCAGTAAAATAGTATCTTGTTATAAGATTGTTGTTGTTGTTTGATTGTTTGCTTACTTACTTGTTTTAGACAGAGTCTCAGGAGCAATCCTGACTGCCTTAGCAGTCACTATGTATACCAGGTTGGTCTCAAATTTACACATATCCATCTGCCTCTGCATCCTAAGGGCTGCTGTTAAATGTTCCCTCAACATGCTCAACGGAAATAATCATCCAAAAAATATTTAATGCTTCTGAAATTACTAGTGGATAAGCTCTCAATAATACTACTGCTCAAACATGAGCTGATCAAGGTGATGCCAATAGATATATTACATTGGAGGGGAAGGACACGAGGCTTCATCTCTGCACATACACACACACACACACACACAAACATACACACACACACACATACACACACACACAAAAACAAAACAAAACAAAACAAAACAAAACAAAAAAATGCAGACAGCTAAGGAATGGTGAGAACTGAAGAAATAGACTTCTCTTGGGAAGAACACACCAAGTGGTTATCTAGCCCTGAAAACATATATGCAGGTTATATAACACAGTCTGAGTAGATTGTGTCTAGGAATGTATATACATATACATGTATGCATGTAAGAACACTTAATGAAAAAGAGCCCATGAATATGAAAGAGAGCAAAGCTAGATATTCAGGATGGGTTGAAGGGAGGAAAGAGAAGGGAAATGTATTAAATTACGATCTCAAATTTTTAAAAAGTAAATACCAGCAAAAGTCAATGCTCTGGTCTTTCCTGTAATGATTTTCTTGGAGGAACATCAAATATATCTTATATTTTAAGGTGGAAATAAAGATAGAAATTCATTCTCACATACACCAGCAAGATCATTTTTGACAGTATTCCCATTTTTGTTTTCAGGTTACTGAAAATAAGATGGAAGGCTGTGAGCTATGTCCTCTGCTAAGCACCACCCAGAGTTATTTTCTTTACATGCACCAATTCCCCATTAGCAAGGACTATGACTATGACATATCAGAGAGAGAAAAATACACAAAGGAAAGGCACATGTCTATAGCCTGACTTAGAAAAAACTAGTTGAAGACATATAAGTTTGAAATGTTTTATTTATTTAGTCAAATGCTAAGAAATGTCTTGCTCAGTGGTCTCTGTCAGGTTTAGAAACCATGAAGGATATTCGCTCAGTGATGACTTCTCTTCACTTTTGTAAATGGAAGTAGTCACATACATTGTTAGGAATGCATACCGTCAGGATACAGTTTATTAACCATGAATTTTTATAATGACATCATAGGTTATAATCTTGAAAATAAACAGTAAAATATGGTTAAAATATGCTTCAGTGGAATTGCTGCTCAAAGAATAACAAAACCATCCAGTTAAACTCTAATGCAAATGAGAAAACTGCCACTCCAAAGAGGAATGGGTTTACCCAAGTGTGTACAGGCAGTAGCATAAACTACATTTGATTCTTCAACCATTGTTCTTTCTAACACACACTATTGCCTGTCCTGTTCAAGTTAGTTGGCAGACTGAAGTGTAATGTTACATGAATGCTAGTTCTTCCCCTGAAGTCACATTTACATATAAACTGACATATAAAGTAAACAAACAAACAAAAAACTAAACTAGTAAATAAAATCCTGTAATGTTAAATATGTCGTTCCTGAATTTCTGAAAAGTGTTTTAAAAGTTATTGAAGGAGTTCACAGATCAAAATTTTATTTTTGATGGCTCTTCTGTCTTATGAATATATCATCATAACAGTCATTTTAAAAGTTTAGGACATTATAGGGAAGGTTCTGGTTAATATTTGCATTTGTTTATATCCTATTATGGAATGTATCTTGGGAACACAATAACTAAATTGGCATTTTAGTTTGGTTTGTATTGCTGTGATAAAGTCCATGATCAAAACCACTTGAAGAAAAGTTCTTTATTTCATCAAGAAGGGAACTGTAGGCAGGAATCTGGAGGCAGGAACTGATACAGAGGCAGGAGCTGATACATGGAGTAGTGCTGCTTATTGGCTTACTCCCAATGGCTTGCTCAGCATTCTTTCCTATACCACCCAGGATCATCACCAGACCAAGATTTGTGCTGCCCCTAGTGGACTGGACCTTCTCATGTCAATCATTATTCAAGAATGTCCTATGCAGTTGCTTGCAGACAACCCAAAGGAGGTATTTTGCCTGTGTGATTCCTCTTCCCAGATCACTGTAACATGTGTCAGGTTCACATTCACATTCACATTCACATACACACACACACACACACACACACACACACACACACACACACACCACACACCACACCAAGAAAATAGGATACATTGTTTGGTGTCAAATAGTATAGCAGCCAACTCTGATCATAGAGAAAGGCATCTATGGTCACACAGATATCCATAGGAGTGAAGTGGGAAGGGAGAAGAAAGTGAGAGACTGCTCTTTATCACTTGAATCTGTGATGAACATTCAGCAAAACATCTCCAAATTTAAGAGCATTTATTAAGCTATAAGCCCTCTCTTCACTTCCTTGCCCTGATATCTACTATATATCATCCAGTTTTCCTCTTGGTTCCTCAGTTTGAAGATAGGCCTCACAAGGCACTGAGCTTCCTGAAGGAAAAGCTGAGGAAAGCTCCTATGTGATCCCATAGCCCTATTATGTGCTGGCTGGTCCAAAAGCAGAAGTAGGGACATTGGCAGAGATTCAGTGGGTACAAGACATTCAGGGGAGCCAAATGAGCAGCAAAGGCTAGACCAGATGTGGACGCTGATTCTCATTCTGGTGTGAGCGCCAACAGGATGACCAAAGCCAAGCAAATGAGAAACAACCCAGTGACCTGGAAACACCAGAAGACCCCGGAAAGACCATGTTGTCCTGCTGCAGCTGGGACAGCAGGGCTCCACAGTCCTTAGGAGTGGAAGAACCAGAAATATGGAAGTGGAAGACAAAGAAATTATGTGAATGAAATGAAGCTTGTAAATCGAATTGAAACACACAGCTTTTTTATTTCATTTCATTTCCAGCCAGACCATTTACGGGAAAAAAAAAACCTTTCATAATTCTGCAAAGCTGCTCTCTTCTGACATACATTCAGAGTGACTCCAGGCTCATTTTTTCAGACTCTATCCCTCTGGCATAACAAAAGAAAATAGTTGCTGCATTAATTCATGTTTTGTGTTTCCTCCAGGCAATATTGCAGAGGATAGTTTTCCTAGGATAAGGCAAATAATGGAGATGAAGTTTATTTACATAATCCTATATATTCAAATTTCTTCATAAATCACCTTTGTTTACACAAATTTAAAGCAGAAACTTGAGGATACTTTATAAACACAAAAGTACTAAGTCAGTGTTCCCAAACCTTTTCATGAATGTTTTTAGCTTGCATAGAAAATAGAGGGTTTCAATATGATATTTTAATATAGGTATATAATAGGTATATTATCCTCCTTTTTATCTCCCTTGAAATATGTCAAAATCCTCTTTCTGTGTCTATTAAAACGTTATGTGATTCCTATACCTTAAGCTATTTATGTTCTGAATTACATCGATTTGTAGTTGATGAACCTTCTTACATCCCTGGAATGAAAGCAACTTTGTCGTATTATTATCTATTTAATATGGTGCTGAATTTTCTTTTCAAGTACCTATTAATATGCTTATACATGTTTATCAAGAAAGTGCTATGTGTGTTTATGTTTCATTGTGGATTTCTGTTTAATATGTGTGGATTTGACACCAAGATAATATTAGATTCCTAAACTGAGTCTGGCAATAGGTTACTCTTTTCTATTTTACAGAGAAGTTGGATTTCTGTAAAATTCTTAAGGAAATTTGCTAGCAAAGCTGTCTAGTTGTTGCATTTTTGTTTTATTGGGTGACTTTATTACTGCATTATAATGTTCTTTACAGACTCCTATTTTGATAGGACACGTGTCTAAGACTTGAACTTTGTGTTGCCTATGTCTTAGTCAATGTTCTATTTCTGTGAAGAGACACTATGACCATGGTGAGTCCTGTGAAAGAAAACATTTGCTAGGGCTGACTTACAGTTTCAGAAATTTGGTCCACTACCATCATGGTGCCATACAGGCCGACATGATGATGGAGAAGGAGCTAAGAGTTACACATCTGGATTGACAGGCAGAAGAGGGAGGGAGAGGGAAAGGGAGAGGCAGAGGAGAAGAGGGGACTGGGCTTTCTTGAGAATTTGGGAATCTGAAGCCACAAAGCCCATTGACACAGTTTATCCAACAAAGCCACACGAATCCAAAGAGTTCATACATCCTAATACTTCACAAGTAGTGAACTCACCAACGATCAAGCATTCAAATATATGAGTTTTGAAGAGGGGGTCACCTATTGAAACAATCACAGTTTAGATTTCCCAACATTTTAGAATACAGAAATGTAAAGTACTTTATAGTGAGCCTCTGTATTTCTTTTATATCTATTACAAAATCCTCTTTTTAGATAAAATTTATTTACCTGCAATTTTTATTTTAGTCATTTTGAATAACTTTATCAATCATGTATTTTTTTTCTAGAAACCAACTATTTAGGCTCTTTCTTTGGTTGTTGTTAAGTTTGTCTATTGGAGTTTTGTTCCTTGTTTGTTTTCCTCCTTTCTTTCTTTTTTCATTATTTACCTTATAACTGCTATAGAGTCTACTGAGATATTTATTACTGACCTCTGAGGTTTTGTTTGTTTGTTTGTTTGTTTGTTTTGTTTTGGAAGTGCTCAGAACTATAAACATTAATTTAGAAGTCGTAAAATTTTCCTTTTATTTTTGATTCTAGGAATTTAATTCAAACTTAGCTTTGAATTAAATTATTTGATTTGACAAATTTAATTTAAATTTCTTCCTGATGGGCTACTGAGAAAATGTATATTCTTAGACTGTGAGATGGAATATTCTGTTAGATCTGTTGATTCCTTTTGATGTATGATGCAGTTTAGTTTTAAAGTTTCTTTGTTAATTTTTAAGGATCTGGGTGATTTATCTAGTGAATAAAGGCCCAGTTGGAATTTTATGCTTTCTGAAATTAACCATCATAATACTCAGTTCAAATATATTTGCTATATATTCAAAATATAAGAATACATATTTTATTATAATCCAACTGGCCAGTCAGTACTTTATAATTCAACAGTTAAAGTCATTTACATTTAGGATTGCTATTGAGAGCGTTTTACTGATTCATACAAGTGTGTGAATTTCTGCTTGGTTCTTTTCTTTCTCCACTAGCCTCCTCAGGAATATGATGGCTTATTGAATTGGGCATGATCCATTCTTTACTAGTTCTATATTGGTCATTTATTCTTTGTTAAGCTTTCTAGTGAGACTTTTCTTTATATATGTTTTCTGATGTTAGCTCGATGCCTTCAGCTGCTTTAATGTGAGCTTTACTTGAAATGTTTTTATTTCTTGGGTGATGATAAAAGATAATTTCCTGGACATAATAATATTGCTTTGCTAATACTCATTTTCATGGGCTAAACGTATATTATTTCAGACCTCTCTTTAAGATTTGTGTGTAGAAATCTGATATTATTCTGATAGATAGGCCTTTGGAGACAAATTGACATTTTTCTCTTGCTAATTTGAATACTGATTTCTTTTCTTTGTAGTCTTGGCATTTTTACTGTAAAATGTGGATTGCTCTTTCTCTTTCTTTCAGTCCATTTGGAGTTCTAATTATCTTTTACATATATATGTCCATTTCTTTCCCTACCCAGGAAATACTATTCTATAATTTCATTGACTATATTCCTTGTGCCTTTAGTTTTTTCTACGTTTCTTCTTCTATCCTGTGGATTCTTGAGTATTGTTTTGTTTGTTTCAAGAAACAATTGAAAAATTTTGTTCAAGTACTAATGTTTTTCATTTTAGTTCGATTTCTTTTGTCTTATTGGTGTTGAATTTGGTATTTCCTCAAGTCTGTCTCCATTTTGCAGCACTTTCATATGTCTCATCTTGTTGGTCAGTGATGCTTCCCTTAGTGTCTACTTGGTTAGTTGGGTTTCTCATTTTAAATTTTCTGGTATTATTTTTTCTTTCAAAGTTCAACAAGCCTGTTTAAGTTTTTACCTAGGTGGTTTTTTTTTTCATTTATATAATTTTCTTATCAATGTTGACATCCTCAGTTTTTTTTTTATTCATTTTAACTTTTGGTATATTGATCTTTTTTTCCAAGAAGAATTTTAAATTCTATGTCCAGAATTTCAATCATTTTCGTACGTTTACATTCAGAAATTGAGAAAATATGAATTTGCAGGCATTGAGTTGCTCTGTTTTTTCAGTGTGGGATATCTATGTTGCAATTTGTGTATCCATTGGTTTGAATATTTTTCTCAGTTTGATATGGGGATCTTCCTAGTGAGTAGTCTATTTTCGTGGTCTAAACTCCCTATAGCATACAAACAGGAGAAAACAAACTGCTGTATCAGAAACAACTTCAAAGTGAACAAGATATAAAATTATATTTTAAAGTATTTAACTAAAGCCTCCCAAAGATATCAACCATACATGGCATGTAAAGTTAAAATTAGACTAGGCACCTCCCCTCCTGTTAGGGCTTGATGAGGCTACTCGTAAGGAAGAAAAGGGTCCACAAACAGGCAAAAGAATCAGGGATACCTTCTGCTCCCACTATTAAAAATTTCACAAGAAGACCAAATTACACAAACATAATGTACATGTAGAGAAAATGCCCTTTTCTGAAGGGAATAGAGGAGGAGTGGATGGGAAGGCGAGTGGCTGGGAGGGAATCAGGAAGAGAAAACTACAGCCAAGATATAATATATGAGAGAAGAATAAATTAATTTTTATAAAGTATTTAATTCTAGCTACTAGTCCTCAAGTGATTGTAGAACAAAAGGTGACAAAAATAACTCAGAATGATCTATAAAATTAAAAGCATTTATTGTGATGGTGGCAGCAGCAAGTGGATAAAATAGAGAGGGAAAGAGGAGAAGGAGAAAACAAGATTAACTTTTTTTTAAAAAAGAAAGAATCATGAAGAAAAATCTAATGAAAAGAAAAGGAGAGGGGGAAAGGTGAAAGGTTAAAATATGCAAACAAACAATATAAATTAAAGACAAAGAATAAAGACGGATGTCAAAACTTTAAGAAAATAAAATCAACATAAAAGTTTATTGAAAGAGAAAAGGAGGAAACAAACATTAATAAATGAAGCTCCCAGTAACAGGAGTAAGCTACCACCCTATGAGGGGTTGTTTGAGGAGGCCTATAAAAGGAAATACAGTTATTTCCCATGGCCACTTGTTGCTCACCAGAGCTTATAAACCTTACTGCTTAAAAGAACACAGAAAGAAACAATCTGGAACCAGGATGGAAGCTTCCTCCTTGCTGAGGAATTGTTGTAGTGCTGGAGGATGCTCTTCAGATTGCTGGGGGAGTATTGTCATCAAACTTCTAGCCCATCTGTGCACACTATATGCTACATGACTGACTGGCCATACAAGAAGTGCCCACGGGTGCAATAGTGCTATGTTAGTGACTGGTGTTAACCAAGTGCTCCCTGATCAGATATAAGGCACACTGCATGAGGGAACTGAGATCTTGCACTATAAGCCCAGCAAAAACCCTGTAGCTTGAAAGGATATCACTCTCATTGTGAAAAACTACTGCTGTTGTTTTGTTGTTTGTTTGTTTCATGGATATAATATGTTCATAAAATCACAATGTAAATAACTATATTTATATTCATAGATTAGTGCTATTATCAGCTTGAATCAGAGAAGCACCTTTGTGCTAAGTAAATATAAGGGACTATGAAATGCTCAGTCACAAATGTAACATTCATGTCACTTCCCCCAGATGTTAGGAAACATTATGGACGATAAAGATGGGGAAGAAAGAATGTAAGGAAGAGGATGAAGTAAAGTGAAGTAGCACACTGTCCCCATAACATTACCATCACAAGACCTGCTCAAGATTGGGCCTGTCATTATTCTGTAATAAAGGCTGGAGGTATAGACTTATGAAGACCCACCTCATCCTTATTGACAACTTATAGCCGGAAAATAGTATGTAAAGGGCTCATGAGCCCTCTTCTCTCTTTGAGTACACACAAAGAGTAAATGGGCACTAGGGGGAGAGGGATGCATTTTATTCCATAATGTTGCTTTAGGTAAGAAGCCTATGTAAATAATTCTTCATCCAGGATTCTATAAGTAACACTAACAAAACTTAATAAATCATAGAAGAAAGAAAGAAAGAAAGAAAGAAAGAAAGAAAGAAAGAAAGAAAGAAAAAGGAAGGAAGGAAGGAAGGAAGAAAGAAGAAGGAGGGAAGGAAGGAAGAAGAAGAAGAAGGAGGAGGAGGAGGAGGAGGAAGAGGAGGAGGAAGGAAGGAAGGAAGGAAGGCAGGAAGGAAGGAAAGAAGGAAGGAAGGAAGGAAGGAAGGAAGGAAGGAAGGAAGGAAGGAAGGAAGGAAGGAAGGAAAAGATTGTAAGAATTGAGCTTGGGGGCCAATCAGACCACATTCCCCCGAAATCTTGTAAACACTAGCAAGCAGGCCACCTGGAATATATAAGTATGTCTGCAACAGACTCTGCATCTGCACACACACATTTCAAGGAATACTAACTGCCAGGGGCCCAGGACCCTATCTGTGCCAACACTTGTAGTTACTCTATGATCCCTGGTTAACAAATGTAAAAAGTCTGTATGAACGTTTTAAGGAGGTAATATCAGTGATAAATTTGGTTCATACTGTGTAGTACAGTACTTTGATGATTTTTCCAAAGAAGCATAGCAATAGAACTCAGAGACCTCCAACATAAAAGGGCTAAGACACATCCTCTGCCTATCCAATAAAGATGCTGAAGGTTCCTTCCTCACTTCCCTACAAGGCTTCTTTATGTTTTTTAAAACCCAAAACCTTTCTTTTCCTTCAGACTCCACCACATTCTCTCTGGTATTAAATAAATCTTGTGGCCTCACAGAATATTCTTTGTCTGTCTTCAATCATATTGAAGGCCTTTCAAGTATCAAAGTGCCTTCTTTCAGAGCCTTCTAAAACTGGAGTCGCCAGGAGGGGGAAAGGTTAATTGAAACTAGAGACTGTTTTTCCCAACAAGCAAGGCTGCCTAGCTTTATATCAATTTGATACAAGGTAGAGCAATTTTGAAAGTGAGAATCTTCATTTGAGAAAATGCCTCGACCAGATTTGTCTGTGGCAAGCCTGTGGTACATTTTCTTGATTGATGACTGATTTAGAAGAACCCAAATCATGGTGAGGAGGGATGGTGTCACCTCTGAGATGGTGGTATGACCCTCTGAATGTCATAATAAAGCATGTTGAGAAGGCTATGAGGAGCAAACCAGCACTCATTTAGGGCCTCTGCGTCGGTTCCTGCCTCCAAGCTTTTGCCTAGAGTTTCTTACTAGACTTCGAGGATGATGGACAAAATGCTGTGAGGTGAAATAAATCATTTCTGCTTCAAGTTGCTTGTGATCATTGTCTTTTATTACAGCAATAGAAATCCTAACTGAGAAACAGGCTGTTATAGAACTCAAACCATTAGCTATAAGATGTCCATGATAGCTGCCTTTCCTTTAGAAGCTTCCCCCCTTATCATATCATGAGGCTCTGTGGGTTGCATGAAGTTTTGCAGCATGTAGCTCTGGCATGTTATCTTATATTTCTGAGGCTCCCTAGTTTATACACCCTGGGATTGTTATGTTCTAGTTAGGGACATGTCACAAGTATATCAACAATGGGGCAGGTAAATGCATTAAGCAGCCTGATTGTCAAATGAAGCACTAGAAGTTCAGTAACCCTGATGGAACCATGGAGTTCTCATCTGCAGGAACAAACACTGAGTCAGATAAGAGGCTTTAGAGGATTGTCAAATCTGCTGACTTCACACTTCATGATATCTGACTCTATGGTAATTTTAAATGATATATGTAGTTCATGGTAACCAACAATATTAAAGCTGAGCTCAAACCTGAAATTTTAAAGCTGGACTTCCCCTTCACTAAGAATACCTCTCATTAAGCTGTTTCTCAACCTGGAGCTATGGCACTCTCTATATACAATGCTAAGACTAAGAAGTCTTAGCTAGAGCAACAAGACACTGAAAAAGATCAAGGAGACACAAATGGGAAAGAAAGAACTCAGAATATTTTTAGTTGCAAATATGATTTGTATAAATAAATAAATGACCATAAAAGTTCCACGAGGAAGTATCTACTTCTGATAAACACTTTCACCAAATCAGCAGGATATAAGATTAACACTCAAAAATCAGTAGTCATTCTGTGTTCAAGTGACAGATGACCTGAGAAAGAAAACAGGGAACAATATATCAATATATTAATTAATAAAAGGTTGAGACTCTGAAGAAATAACTTGAAAAACTCAGATCAAAAGATCTTCCATGCTCAGAAATTGGTAGGATTAATATATTGAAAAGGGCATCATACTAAAAGGAATCTTCAGAATCAATGCAATCCCCATCAAAATTCCACATAATTCTTCACAATTCGTGAAAGGACAATTTACAGCTTTGTACTGAAACACACAAAAAAATACAAAGTACCTAAATAATCTTGAATAATAAAGGAAATGCTTTAGGTATCAACATCCCTGATCTCAAATTACTATAGAGCTATAGTAATAAAAACACATTGTTGGACTCTAAACAGAAACAATAATTAATGGAGGGAAATTGAAGTCCCAGATATGAATTGAATCACCTATGAACAAATGAAAAAAAATATAGATGTCAAAAATACACACTTGGATAAACACAGCATCTTCAACTGAAGGTGCTTCTTAAAATATACATATGTAAAAGAAATCCAAATGGAATCCCCAAATAAAAGGGGTACAAACCTTCAACTAGACATTATATTGACCAAAGTTCTGTGAAGAATTCCCCTTAATAATCTATAATTGGATAATAAAGGCTAGAGTCTGTAACAGGGGAGGAGAGAGAGGAAGATGAGACTTGAGATTGAGTAGGGGTTTTCAGGTAAGGACCACAAGGAGAAAGAAAAAGTTAGGGGAAGAAGGAAGTCACCATTAGGCAGGTTGAACCATGAGGATGGACCGTAACCATGTGGCCAATATAAAATAACCCTGAGGACACACATAAAGCAGAACAAACAGAACAAGACTCAGTTGCCAAATAACATGGGACTGATAGCTGGAGTGTACGTTAGAATAGTTCAGAACCTACACGTTTGGCCTTACAACTTGTTAATAAATTACCAGCTTTCTTTTCTTTGGGCACTGTATGGGTTAGAGAGGCAGAAACCCCCATAAAAATATCACTATTCATGGTATTGAAAGATACTTAGCATGCTGTCAGATTAGCCGAGTAAATACCAACAGAGCTACAAGCTTTTTGATGTACAGTGGTGACCTGCCTACAAGGTATGCTAGTACAGTAGTTACACAAAGCTTATTGGAATAATCAACCTCTAACTGATTAAACTTAAGGTACACTCTATGAGATGGGACACATCTATGATACTGCTTATGTGGCCAAGTATTTGAGACTAAGTAGACCACAGACCCAGGGGAAACTCAAATTTAACTATTCTTTTTAAAGAAAAGTAGCAATAAATTGACTCTTAATGTGATTCTGCTATACTTATAGATCAGTGCCTTGATCAGCCATCATCACAGAAGCTTCCTCCTGCAGTACATGGGAACAAATACAGAGAAATTGGAACACTCCATCCTAGATTGGATGTCTCCATCAAACCCCTCTTCCTTGGGGTTAAGGGTATATTGTGGAAGACTAGGTCAAAAACTTTTGTAAGAACTGGTGGGAATGGAAGACACTAAGGAAAAAAGGCCTTGTAGATACAAGAAAACTGATGCACATATAAACTTACAGAGACTTCAGCAGCATGCACAGGGTCTGGAGCCAGATGGGGTCTAGACACTGAGAGGGGAAGTGCACACAAGCACCTATTCCTAAGATAATTCAATTGAAAGGGTTGAGGAGGTTATAATAGAACAGGAACAGTTAACCTGAGGTGGAAGAATAAGGAGGCAGCATAGAGGAGAGAATTCTAGAACCATAACTTATATTAAACATATTTCAAAAAAGTAATAGGAAAGCCTACTATTGTAGAAGCTTCTTAAAATAGATAATGATAGAGTTATAGGTTAGGTAGATGGATGATAGATAGAAATGATGGACAGATAGATGATAAATGACTGATAGACAGACAGATGATAAGTGATGGATGACAGATTATAGATAGATACAAAGACAAATAAATGATAGATAGACAGATAAATGATAGACAAGTGATAGACGATAAATAGATAGAGATAGATAGTTGATAGACAAGTAGATTTTAGTTTTTGTTACCCTATAACAGAATGACACAGTAAACATCATAAAATTACATAAGACATCCTCAGTTGTAGGGATCTGAGAACAGGTCACTACAATTTGCAGTAGTTAGCCAGTAAAATCTTATATTCCCTCAAGCATTACAACATTATATGCTATTGTCGTTGCTAGTGGTTACCCTCTAAAACATAAGACCCTATTGATCAAGACATCACCTGGCACATGGAAAAATAAACTGGTACCAACCTGGATGCTCCATCCTTATTGGCTAGCTTTATAGTGCTAGAAGGTGCTATCATGTTAGTGCAAGAGAGAAACAATCAACAATCTTACCTTGCTGTGTTCCCCATAAGCTACAATAATGGCTGGCTTGGAAAGATACTCTCACTACTGTGATATTGGCATGAACAGGAGTAACCTGTCCCTTTTTCCCTACACTGATGAACTACACCCTAAAAGTTGAACCCATTCATAGTCTCATCAGACCAGAATCTGTGGCTAGAGAGGTCATAAGCCCTACTGACAAACTATTAGATATAATGAGAAACTGACTGCTAATGATTTGCCTTTATACTTATAGAATAATGCATCTCTCAACTTAAATTATAAAAACTTCTATTTAAAGTATCTGGTGATTAACACTGAATCCCACAATTGGTCAAGGCTCACAAAATAAGACGGCAGAGTGCTCAGCCCTAACTGGCACATCTGTCTTACAATGCTTCTTTGGGAGACTTTTAATGACTGGTTCTATTTCTTTAGGGGTTATGAGACTATTTAGATGGTTTATCCAATCCTGATTTATCATTGACACTTGGTATCTGTCTAGAAAATTGTCCATTTCATCCAGATTTTCCAATTTGGTTGAGTATAGACTTCCCCAAGAAGCACCTAAAGAAATGTTAAGTCCTTAGTCATCAGGGAAATGCAAATCAAAACAACTCTGAGATTCCACCTCACACCAGTCAGAAGGACTAGGATAAAAAAAACTCAGGTGACAGCAGATGCTGACAGGGATGTGGAGAAAGAGGAATAGTCCTCCGTTGTTGGGGGGATTGCAAGCTGGTACAACCACTCTGGAAATCAGTCTGGCAGTTCCTTAGAAAATTGGACATTGTATTACCTGAGGACCTAGCTATACCACTCCTGGTCATATACTCAGAAGATGCTCCAACATATAACAAGGACACATACTCCACTAAGTTCATAGCAGCCTCATTTATAATAGCCAGAAGCTGAAAAGAACCCAGATGTCTTTCAACAAAGGAATGGATATGAAAAATGCAGTAAATTTACACAATGGAGTACTACTCAGCTGTAGAAAACAATGACTTCATGAAATTCTTGGGCAAATGAATGGAACTAGATAATATCATCCTGTGTTATGTAACCCAATCACAAAAGAATGCACATGGCATGCACTCACTGATAAGTGGATATTAGCCCAAAAGCTAGTAATACCCAGGATCCAATTCACAGACTACATGAAGCTCGAGAAGAAGGAAGATCAAAGTGTGGGTACTTTGGTCCTTCTTAGAAAAGGGAATAAAATACTCATGGGAGGAAATATGGAGACAAAGTGTGGAGCAGAGACTGAAGAAAAGGCCATCCAAAGACTGTCCCACCTGGGGATCCATCCCATAGACAGTCACCAAATGCAGACATTATTGTGGATGCCAAGAAGTGCTTGCTGACAGGAGCCTGATATAACTCTCTCCTGAGAGACTCTGCCAGAGCCTGACAAATACAGAAGCAGATGTTCGCAGCCAACCATTGGACTGAGCATGGGGTCCCCAATGGGGTCCCTAATAAAGGAGTTAGAGAAAGGACTGAAGGAGCTGAAGGGGTTTTCAACCTCATATAAAGAACAATAATAGCAACCAACCAGATCCCCCAGAGCTCCCAGAGACAAAATCACCAACCAAAGAATACACATGGAGTGATCCATGGCTCCAGCTACAACATATGTAGCAGAGGATGGCCTTGTTGAACATCAGTGGGAGGAGAGGCCCTTGGTTTTATGAAGGCTGTAGGGGAATTCAACGTCTGGGAGGCAGGAGTGGCTGGGTGGATGTGGGAACACTCTCATCGAAGCAGAGAATGGGGGATGGGATGGAGGTTTCAGGAAGGGGGTGGGAGGAGAACTGGGAAAAGGGGTAACTTTTGAAATATAAATAAAAAAGTATCTAATTTAAAAAAAAAAGATATCACTGGAAAATTTTTCCTAAACTCACATTAAATTGATAATTTTCATTTTAGCACGCCTTATATAAGTTTTTCCTTGATGTCTCTAGATTTAAAGTTTTCTGTGCTTGGCTAATCTGTGGGTAACAAAGCTGGAAAAAATGAATAAATTATATTATTATTTTATGGTAAAAACTTAAGCAGTTGAAGAATAACAGACTAAATAGAATTTCTTTCACTTGGTCTTGAATTCAAGAAATACATACCACTGAGGAGTTGTTGTTGTTTTTGTTGTTGTTGTTGTTATTGCTGTTGTTGTTTCCTGGTAAGTCAGTATGCAATAGAACCACTAGGAATCTTTACTAATTATCCTTGTTTTCAAGCCAAAATTAATAAAGAGTGCTAGAACAAGCAAAATTCAGCTTTTAAGTAGCCTTTATTAATGAGTTTTTGCTGTCATCAGCCTTAGTAACGAAATACTAATTTCAATGAGCATAACCTTGTAAAAGTGAGAATTGACTTCCTACATACAATGTGTATTCAGAAAACACTACCTATTGGAAGCTACAAGGAAATCAAGAAACAAGAATGAGAGGGATGAGAAAATAAGTATTCCTCACTGGAACTACAGGCCAAGCTGTACATTAAAATTGGTTAGTGTACCCTGGTTTGTATCTATAAGGATGTCAATAAGACTCATCATACCTAGACTTCTCTCTCGATAGAAATGCCTTTTTCAATCATAATCCATAAACTGTGAATTTTTAGCTTCATTTAATTATATGTTCATCACATCATTGTCTCTGGACAGAAGAAGCTGCAAACTTTCTAGTCTAATTAAATTGTGATTCTCTTCTCTAATTGCCAAACATTGTCCATCTATCTTAGAAAATGAATAAACCAGGAAATTCAAAACAATGCTTAATACAGATTTAAAGTGTAACAATGAGAATAGCTCTCGAAGGGTACATGTTTATGCTAATTTAATTTTCTACTTTTAAGAAAATATTCATTTTCTGTACATTTGAAATAATTCATTATTTTACTCTATAATATTTTTCTTTGTTGTTTGTGATTTGTTTCCTTCTTTTTAAAAATATTCGAGTTGTTATAAGATCTACTTTTGTAAAAGTCATACATAAATGCATAAACATTCTGATTGTAAGAGCCATAATCTGAAAAAGTGATGGAATCTGTAATATGACTGAAAGAAGAAATTTAAATAGAACTAATACCTTTCTACTCTCTGAACAAATGCATTATACTTTTTTTATAAGTAATACACCATCTCAATGTCATAAATCTACTAGTCTAGAGTATATCTAATAATGTCACCTGGAACCTACAAGTCTTAATTTGTATACTGCCATGAATTCTTTAGCCTCAAGTTTCATAAAGATGAAGTCCAGAATCTGATAGATCATAAGGTCTTAACTGATCATCAGTGATGTTGAATATTTAGGATATACAGGAATAAACAATAAAAATTCCCAAAGCAAATAATTTTTCTTGTATTTAAAACTGTTTCGCCAGTAGTGGTGGCGCACGCCGGTAGGATTTGCTGAAGGAGTTAGAGGCAGGAGGATCACGAGTTTGAGGCCAACCTGGGCTACACATTTTAAGCCGGGTGGTGGTGGCACACGCCTTTAATCCCAGCACTTGGGAGGCAGAGGCAGGCGAATTTCTGAGTTCGAGGCCAGCCTGGTCTACAGAGTGAGTTCCAGGACAGCCAGGACTACACAGAGAAACCCTGTCTCGAAACAAAACAAAACAAAACAAAAAACTATTTCATTATAAGCTAGTAGCCTGACACAAACTGGAGGCAGGACTGGGAAACACAGAAACTCAACACTCATTGAAAACCTCACCATTACTCAGCTGTGATAAGTCATGTTTGAAGTCAAAGAGTTGACTCCAACCCTGAGGATGTCTGGAATCCAATAGTTATTTCACATTGCCTCCCAGCCAGAGGGTCCATCACCTAAAGGTTTTCATTTTCAGGAAAGAATATTACCACGAAGAACAGGAATATTTAGCCCACAAACTGACATTTCTTCACTGCTGATTCTGAATAGTGTGGACAATTTTGATAGCTCAGTCCTACGCTAAGTCCTACCTGGAACGTGCCTAAGAGAATGGTACAGCGTATTCACAATAATGTTCCCAGTGTGTCAGTGTAATTCCATTTCATTTACAGATTCGTGTCTTATGTGAGCTAACCATCTCACATAAGTAATTCCCGATTCTTTGCCTGGTATAATATACACATTCTAGTAAGTTATAAAAGTATCATTCATGCTCATAGAAAACATCAGTTTAACAAAGTGATAAAGTTTTTAAAAGAAAGTAAATAAACATTATTTCTTGTACTTCCTTCACTTTTGTGTTTTAAGAAAATCAACTGAAGAGATCCTCTGAACATAGAGGTCATTGTCACCCACTTAGAAAAGTTCAGTCTTACAGTCAAACATATTTTAAACACCTTGAGATACCCGAATAATGAGCATAATCTAAAATTAGAGACAGCTTTGTGGAGCAGGTGACATGAGGTAGTTCTTGAAGATGGGGAGAATTTTGACAGGTGGAGACACAGAGGAAAGGCATCCTGGGCTAAGAAACTGACATGGAGAAATGTTCAGAAACTGACAGGGACACTGGGGTGGATGGAATGTAGGGCAGTTGAGATGAAGGAAAGGCAGAAACACTATAAACGATTTAAATGTACATTGAACAACACTCTAAGACATTCAGGCTTACTGTTCACAACAGGAAGACAAAGTTTCTGTTATTTAAATATGATGTTTAAAGTTACTATGGGTATTCAAGAAGAGGTTTATAATAAACAATAAAAATGATGCATCAGAACTAGCAAATTTCTTAAAAGAAATTCAAAACCCTCAAGTTTCCAAACATTCTATACAAATTTTACATTAATGTTTAAAGAATTTAACATTTAGAAGATAGACTTACTGTAGTTTTGCTCGTGTATTTCAAGATAGAACTTAAAATTGCAATCTATAATATAGTGTCAATCTGAACCAAAAAGTAACCAGTTAATATCATCACTAGAAAAATTTGTTTGTGCTAAACATTTTTCCATGAATCTAACATTAAAACAAACAATATGAGATATTCTTTAATTATGTGTTACAAATTTAATTAAATATTACCAATCGATTGCTATTCCTGCAAGAAGAAAATACATTAAACACAATTTTGGATGTACTTGATGCTAGTTTTAAAATAGAATATGTAGTAAATGAGCAGTACTTTCTAAGTATATAATATATCCAAAAGAATAAATAGAAACATTGAAAGTCTCATTGGAAAATTCAATAGACATGAAATATACCATTCTCCTACAGCTCAAGAAAAGCACTACAAACATTTGGTTTATTCTTTTTACTTTACTTTCAAATTGTTAACTTGTATAATATTTTATAAATTAGGAATCACATATTCTTTTTTTCAAAATTATTTTCAGAATTTTTAATATTTAATATGATTTCATTATTTTCCAATCTCTTCCCTCCCTACAAATCCTCCCATGTAATCCTTCTTGCGCTTGTAATACTTCCACAAATGTTACATACATTTGTATATTCATATTCCTAAATGTATAACTGTATGTAATATTATTTGTATGTATGTTTTCAGGGCTGACCATTTGGCACTGGATAACCAATCCCTAGGCTTTTGTTTGGAGAAGACTATTTCTCCTGCTCTGGGCATTTCATCAAACATTTAGTGAAATCTCACTTATGTATTTTGAAAAATTAAAGAAGTACAAACCATATTTTATGTTATAATAACCTGATAAACATTAAAACTCTTAAATTTTTATTTCAAAGAGAAGAAGTTCTTTGCACAATGTGAAGTACCATGCGGTTATATAAAGGTCAATACACATGCACACATACACACACACACACACACACACACACACACACACTGTAGTGAAAGCACAAGCAATATATATATATATATATATACATATATCTGCAGATACATTATTGTTCATTAAATAAGATTTTCTGCATTAGTACTGGCAAAGGAACTGGAAAGAAACATATATTAAAAATATATAATGTGTCTAATAGACTTAAAATATGTTGTTTATTTTATATAGTATGTTCATACAGTATATGCGAGCCCACCTCTCCAAGAGGCTGATCATAATGTGGATATGTCTTTAGCACATGCAAGTTCCCCACTTCTATTGCATTCTGCACTCTCCTTTTTGCTTATTTCTTTCTTCCAGTTTCCACTTCTCATCTTTTTCTTATGGGTTTTTTATTATAACCTCGTGTTCATATTTTTAAATCTCGTTAGCTGTCTAAGTTTTTCTTCATTTTAATTCCCAATAGTTTTGCCCTATGGTTATTTTCAGCCCAAATTTTGAGAATGAGAAGTTTGCATTCTTGTGGCCTAGCCTCTTAATTATAAGTTCTCACAAAACTCATTAGTGAGAAGAATCATGTACAGCTGGGTGGTAAACAACTCAATTGAAAAGCTTTATACTCACAGGTATTAAAATAGAACAGCTTATTATTTTTTTAATATCTATGTCTACACAGATAACCCCTCCCTGCTGGGAAATGGAAATTCTAATTATTCCTCTCTTTCTCTGGTCAACATTCAGCCAACTAACTCAAACTTAGGAATATCATAAAAACTGCTTCATTTTTTAATTTCTCCCTTCTCTTATTTTAAAGATGAGGAAGGTTGGCTAATAAAACAAGCTAAGGGTCACACTCCTAGTCAGTGGCAGAAACAAGACTTGAACCCTGGTTATCTGTCTATAGAGCCAATAACCATTATTTTTTTTTAAAAAATCAAACAAACAAAAATTTATGCTGCTAAAAATAATCATTTATTTAAGGTAGCATTAAATATGTTCAATATATTGAGGTGTCATCAAGGGCTTTTATCCAATATATGTTGTACAGGATACACAAAATATTTTGATACATAGGATACCATTTAATCTATGTATCTGAAGATAAATTTTGAAATACAGTGTTAGCTCTTGATAGGAGTATTGGATTTATAAGGCATTACAAAGAGAGAATTAGTGAAACTGGATCATTGGTTCTTGCAGAAATTTGGTTTTCTTGGGAAACTAAAAAGAAGTTGTCATAAACCTCAGGTCTTAATACATTTTCTGAAATTTTAATGTATTGCCTTGTTTTGTGTGTTTTTGTTTAAAGACACCTCTGTTACATGTTCTTAGGTCACCAGCATAAAATTATTCCAACCACAGCTCTACCTCACTCTTGAATAAAGCGTATCTACTAATATTTTCTCCACAAGATGTATTGCAGCCATCTTTGGCTCAGGTCAAAGTGGATCGGGGAGTATTTTAAACACAAACAAACAAACAAAAACAACATATACTATAGAGACTATATAATGATGCTTGGTTGACTGGGGAGAACTGCCATTTTCTGAAGGAAAATGGAGGAGGAATGGGAGGGAGGTTGGAGCTGAGGGCAGAGGGAAGGAACAGAAACTGCCATTGGGATGAAATATATGAGAGAATAAATTAATAATAAAAAATAAACCGAGGCATTAATGCACCATGAATATGATACTGATTTACAGTATGAAAACTGAAACAAGACAAGACTGTTGTTCCTTTCTACCTTAGCTGGGACCATGTGCATCAGGCAATTTCACTTTTCCCATGCTGTGTCCATTGCATAACAGTCAGGGAAAAGACCTAGAGTCCAAATATATTTTTGATAGTAACATAATTTACAAGTTTAGGATCTTAGAAGTAATTAAAATCAGTTGTGCCCTATTTGGGGGGAACAAAAAGCTTACTCATTAATCAGGTGCTAAAAAATAATCTGTGTCTTCTCACTCCTGGGTCAGAATCAAGGCTATAGAAACTTTAGAGATTAGCTCTAGCCAAGGAAACTGAGATTATCAAGAGTGATATCAATAGCATCATATTTTGGTTCTGTATAGTTGTTTCTACTGTAACTTGATGGCCAGTAGCGATTCACACTGAGAAATAGAGAACAATTTTAAAAAATACACTTTGAAATGTAATTAACAAAAAATCCAAATTCTAGTGTACAAATAACTCATTTTTTTGGTCAGTAGTTGATCTCAAACTCAGAGTAGTGAAACACAAATAGGCTTTACACAGTAATGCAAGATACAGTATTCCTTCAACATTGTAAACTGGGTATGACATAATTCTTGAAAGCATGGAAGAAATTGATTCTTAGTGCTATGACAGGGTTGGATTTATCTGAAGCATCTGAATTGTTTTTACTTTAAGAGAATTCTTAAAGTCTGCAAGGATTTTGCTTCTGTTTGATGATCACTGGTGGAAAGCTTAGCCAACCTTTTGCCCGAAAAGCAAATTATTTTTAATTGATATTTGTAAATATCAGTTTACCTCTGTTATAATTTTCTTACCCTTCTTCCTTTTAATGTTTTATTTTACTATACCTTATGAGATTTTTGCAAACATGAACCAGTGTACATGAATCACATTCTGTATATATCATTTTGAATTTACTACCTACTCAAAAATGCCTGGGGAAAGGGTGAAGACAAATAAACATGTGGTTTGTTATAACTCATGCCTAAATCAATATTGGCCTTATTTTTGCCTAAAGGTCTACTAGGTACTCTATGGCAGGATCTCTTAAAGGCTGAACTCTGTACCAACAACATTATAAAATCTAGAAAAATTTTGAAATATAAATTTTTAGATATAATACTAGGTTTATCAAATTAGAAATCCTCCAGAAATTTCCCAAAAATCTGTGTGATAACACTATCCCACATCATGAAAGATACTGTTCCCTTCACTTCATTCCAACAAAACATATTGCATGGTTTTCATTCATGTTTTATTTCTCCCAAAAACAAGTTTTAATTTACAAGTCTTCACCTTGACTGTACAGTAAAATATATTAGGAAAGTTTTAAAAATTATAGTATCCATAATATATCCCATCTTGATTATATCAGGTAGGAACCAATTAACAAGGCATTTTGTTTTTAATATACAACCCTCCCAAATGTTCTAGTACACAGCTAAGGTCATAAGCTCATCATAAAATTATCAACTATGTCTAGAATTTCTAATGACTTCTGGATAAATTATTCTTTCAGAACTTAATGCAATAGGTAGCCATATTGTCATTTTTGAGGAATTAGTAATCTGCATTCCTGTCTCACTTTACACAACAATATAAATATCAAATAATCCAAAGAATAAAAGTTTTAAAATAATTGGTGTAAAGAGAAGTACTAGAATTATAGATATTGGAATTTTTCGCGAAATCTGTAAGTTACTAAGAGCTTAAGATACCATGGTACAAACCAAAAGGCAAGTGTAGGAAGATGACTAGGTCCCACTGCCCTGCCATTGATGCAGGATAGCATCCTCACACTGTAATGGAGCCTGGTGCTCTTTCGGTCTTCATTGTGGTGTGGCCTGCTGCATCAGACTGAATTAAGTATTCATTGATAGGAAGATGGCGGTGATACTTAACAATACTAAAAAGATTTATGTCAGTGGCTTGTGCTTTGTGGCCCAGTTTTAAGGCAAAATGATATGGTAGCAAATCTTCACCCATGTTTTGTCTAAAAGAAAGGAAATTAAATTTTTTTCAAGAGCAGGAAAAGAAGTTTGAGACCTAAGAGTCAAGACGTGCACCCTGCATCTTCTGGAGAATTCCAAGAAAGTGGGCTCTTCTGGGGAATCGCATTGCCATCACGGCAACAGGAAACCGACTATATTGGCTCTGTGACTGATAGGGAGCAATCCTAACATCAGAGTAATTGGGTGAAAGATAAAACTACCCAGAAAATACGCAGCTGGAAGCTCTTAATATTGATCTTGGGGACCTGAGTTTTTATGGCTGTAACAAGCGGAATTGCCAGCAGATGGCAGTATGAGCTACTACACAGTGGGGAAATACAGACATTTTAGTAAGGCCAACCACCTGTGGATGATGGGAACTGCAAATATGGAAGCACTAACATCATTGCTCAATGCCATGACTCTCCGGGTGACCACAGTACTTTGCATGCCTCTCCCATAAGAATTAGAAGTAGAGGGAAAACACTAGCTGATATGCTTGAAAGAATTTATTCTGTAGTGCCTAGACTACACATATCTGTCTTTTACTGAGCAAAACAGAAATGATTTTGAGAGGACATTGAAAATAAAAGTTAAGCTTGAGCATTTCAAAGGATGGAGTTTCCATGCAGTGTGTGAAAATGTACAGGAATATCTTAAGAGATGTGTAACTGCCCATTCTGCTGTTCTGGTCCGCGGGTCAGGGTCTAGCAAGAGAGAGAGTGGGGACGGAGACAGGAAGAATGGAGACGAGACAGAGTCTGATCTGGAGACGGAGTCTGCTGAGTCTGTAGCCTTCTCTCCTCAAGTCTCTCCTTTTATATCTCTCCTCAAGTCTCGCCTTGAGTCTCGCCTTTAATCTCGCCTCAAGTCTCGCCTTGAGTCTATCCAGTGCTGGGATTAAAGGCGTGTGCTACCACTGCCTGGCCTTGATTGAAAGGATCAAGATAATTATCAGAGTGTGCTCAGCTGTTGTAGGCTGTTGAAAACAAGTCTCTTGTCAGGGTATATGGCTCAAGATGGCTGCAAAGATGATAGCCGCTTTCTGCTCAGAGTCTGCTCCCAACAGAGATGATACATTGTTTTTCCACAGCAAACATCTTACAGCAAGGTCAAGAGACAAAGGATGTATCGCCCCTAAAGCCCATGCTCACGCTTGGGTATATGCCCATTCTCTTAGATGTCTTTCTAAGTATCACTCATCCTTAAACCTAAATTAAAATATCTTTAATAAGCTATTACTCTGCTTTAGAAATAGATAAAGGATAGCAAATATAACAAGCATAGATTAAATAAGAAACTTAATTTTCTTATATGCAAAACCATGTACTGTCTCCCATCCCATTTACTGTTCATTAGACAAAGAGAACAACAAACATTCGTCCACCCTGACTATGCCCTCATTACAGCAGAACAAAGCATGCAACATAATGAGTTGCCCAAATTTTAATCTTGCATACAGAAACTTTTATTCCATCTGATATATTCAATATTGAAACATTAGAGTACTGGAATCCAGAAGATGTTTCCTTAAACTAAGCTATCACAAAATCCACATGCAAGTGGTCCTTTCCCTCTTTGTGCAGGCCAAAGGAGTTCTGCATGAAAATCACTGACTGATTTCAAGAATCTAATGTCTAGTGTGGCTGCCTACAAAGCTTCATTCATCCTAACTCTTATGGATTTTTATCCCCGTTGATAAGTAGAAGTAAACAATCCCACTTAATTTCCCAGCAAACACTTAAATAGTATGCATTTTAAAAGCTAATATAAACATCAATGAAAAAGAATTATCATTGTTCCACCATACTCTGCCTAAATTTACATTGGCACTGTCGTCTCCCTGCCTTATGTTTGCCTCCTGATTCTTATCTTTTGAATTATAGCTTATGTTTGTTCCTTTTCTTTTCATTGCTGATCTTGAGAGAGAATGTTTTTATCCCAAGTGCCAAGAACAAACAGAGCCTGCCAATAACTACATGTTAAAGAAGAGGACACACATTTTAATCTACTCTTTGGCTGAAATTAATTTTACTATGTGATATAAGGACCTAAAGCAGTGGTGTTATAACATAGTGGTTTAATGTTATTAATTCTGTTCATCATATGTCTTTTCCTTACATGGTTATTTGTGATATATTCCAGCTGTATCACATGTTAAATTATATTATAGAATGGATTATCTTGGGGCCTTCTACTACTTGTTCTGCCATGATGCTCTCCACAGACACTTTGGAGACATTTTAATAAGTGACAGGCATGGCACCTCGCTAGTGCTTAAGTTTAGAAATTGTTTTTATTATATACTTACTCTTAGAAATATTTCATTGATTTTAAATAAACAATAATTTCCATCAGAATTAATTGATTTGGGAATCATTGATAAATGTAGGTAATCTTTTTTTTTTAGTAGAATGTGTACCTTTGTTCAATAAAAAAAGTCTGTTTCAATGTTATACTATTCATTGGGTGAGTTACAGTTTTTAAATTAATTCTATTATTTTGTAGCTTAGATCTTAGGGAAATTGGAAATAAGGCTTCAGTATGGTTTCCATGGGATTAATGAAAAAGGTCAGTGCTAAAGGCCTATGCTGCCAAGCCTGGTGACCAAAATTCCATCTGTGGAAATCACTTGTCAGAAGAGAGAATGTATATTCTCAAGTTGTTCTCTGACTTCCACACATGTGTTATTGCACATCTGTCCTACACATACACCTGTCCTACACACACACACACACACACACACAAACATGTGTGTGTGCTAGTGCCCTTCACAGACACACACAAACACACACGGACTACACACATAGCTAAAATATACATAAATAAACATTTGAAAACTTAAAGATATTTTTCTACATTGTACTATTTATATATTTATTTCTCTATCACTAAAATGTAGAAATTACGTTGATTTTGCTTTTTATACATATATCATGCTATTAATTGAAGACAATCCAAGAAAATAAGTAATCACAAATAACTTTCCCACAGATGAAGCATATTTCTAAATTAACTTTGTGACAGAGAAGTGAATAAAATAATTTTCAGAGTGGGAAGTCTTTCCCATAGAGGAGCCCCTTAATCAGTTACCCAATATCAAGTAGTTAATCCTGAAATCATAAAAAAACAGATAATATTGTATAGGCTATGAAGGTTGTATTTATATATTTAAGAATATATATAACAACATTATTTTATACTTTATACATAATATAGATAGATAGATAGATAGATAGATAGATAGATGCAATTAGAGAAACAGAGATCACGAATTTGAGAGAGAACAAGGCAGGTACATGGGAAGGGTTGGAGGGAGAAAGGAAAAGAATTAAGAAAATGATATAATTATATCATAATTTTAAAACATGCTTTTCAGAATCACAACCTCCAATTAACAATTGTAGTGAAATAATTTAATTTTGGAGCTTTATTTTAACAATTTTGTTCCATTTTAAACTGCTACAAAATGGAGACTGAATTTATCTTTACAGACTAAAATTGTTCAAAGATTAAAGTCTTTCTCAATTTTCTAGAGAGACTTTTGCACCCTGCCTCCCTGGGCTGGCTACATGGTCTTTTTTACCATTCTGTAGACTGATTATTCAGTGATCCAAAATTAGAGTCAAACTGTGAGGTCCAGGGCTGGACCTTGGGTAGTGTGCTGGAACCAGGAGGGTGGTGATAATCTGTGGGAAGACAGCAAATGGTTAGTCAGGAGCATCTTCTTGTTTCTTCCTTCAAAGACTAATTTTGCATTTGAATGCTAAGACTAAGAATTTCTGGAGGACAGGGGTAGGGAGAGATGGCTCAGTGGTTAGAGTACTGCCTTCTCTTCCAGAAGTCCTGAGTTCAATTCCAAGCAACCACATTGCTCATAATCATCTGTAATAGGATCTGATGCCCTTCTAAATGTGTCTGAAAACAGCTACATTGTACTCATATACACAAAATAAAATGATTTTTTTTAAAAAAGGGTCTAGTTGTGGATTTTACTTATTCACAAACAAATGATAGCCTGGGAACCAAATAGATTACAACATCCACAGTAATATACATAGCTATGGGTCAGTGCAGCCCTGTACAGTCAAAGATATCTATCCATCAGCAAGTACCCACAACGTTAATTCTAATTTTGAAACAGTAAGAAAGCATTATGTGAAATAAATCACACACTTCTCAATAAGAATTCATGATTATAATGGGAACAAACCACAATTATCTTGGCCCTTTTTCAGAGAACGTGGCATTGACAGATTTCCTTGTGATGGATAACTCAGTCACTCTATGTTGCCTTTTATGACTATTTTAAGACCTTTTGCCCAAATAGAATTATTTTCACTTATAATATGTCTACCAGTCTCATGAAATTAGTGGCTCAGGGGAAGCATGAGAAGAAAGCTCTGGAGTCAATAAACTGTGGAGTGGATTCATCTTTGGAGACTCTAACATTCTGCAATATGCATGGCTCTATTATCCCAAGGACCATCATCAATGGGCAAAAAAGAGTGACTTATTATTCCATCAGCATGACCTAAGGCATACAATTGTGCAAGGCACCTCCATAATAGTCCACTGCAGCAGTCCTATTTGTGGCTTACCACAATATTCAATAAACTTCCCACATCCCACTCTGACTCTACTCAAATGATTTATTGTACATTTTAAACTATGTGAATGATGATGGCTATCTAAATATGAGTATGTGTTTATAGAAAAGTATAACTTAGGGGTAAAGTCAGTCCTTGCAGCATAACTATAAGGACTTCAGCCCCATCCCCTGAATCCATGCAAAACTAATGGGTATGGTGCAGTTATGTCAATGCTATTGACCTCTGATCACAAGTTCATTGGTCAGTCTTCCTAATCAATGAGTCAGATCTCATTGACAGAACTTCTCTCAAAAATCAAGGTGAATGGATCCTGTGGAAATGCATAAGATGTTGACTCCCCTTCACACACATACACACACCACACATACTTGTCCTAGTGTTCTGTTGTTGTAAAGAAACATTATAATCAACTCGCATAAAGGAAAGAATTTAATTGGGGCTTAGTTTCAAAGGTTTAATCCATCATTATCCTATTGGGGAACATGATAGTACATTTCAGGCAGACGTGGTAGCTGAGACGTATAGATCTAGATCCAAAGGCAACTGGGGCTGGCTTGTGACTTTTAAACCTCAAAGGCCATCCCCAATGACATACTTCCTCCTACAAGGGTATACTTCTTAATAGTGCCACTGCCAGATGACTAAGCATTCAAATCCATGAGCTTTTGGGGGTCCTTCCTATTCAAACCACCACATTTAACTCCCTAGCCCCAATGGGCTTGTAGCCATAATGCAAAACTGCTTTTAGTACAACTTTAAAAGCCCCCCAAAATCAGTAATATCAATACTATATAAAAGTTCAAATACTCTTCTGAGACTCATGTCAATCTCTTATCTGTAATCCCTGTAAAATCAAAATCATAAAGCATAACAGATGCTTCAAACATACAATGGCATGGAATATGCATTACTATTCCTAAATGGAGGGAAGTAAAAAAAAAGAATACTGGATCAAAACAAGACCTAAAACTGGCAAGGCAAACTCTAAATTCTGTATCTCCATGCCTGGTGTCAAACCTCCAACTGTTTTCACCTTTGTTGACTGCAACACACTTTTCTTTCTTGGGTTGGTTCCAAATCCCATTAGCAGCTTTCTTTGGCAGGTATCTTATGACTCTGGCATCTATAACATCTTTGAATCTCTAAGGCAATCTATGTTTCAGCTTCACAGCCTCACACAAAGGCCTCTCTGGATCTCCATGCAGGAATACCACTAACACATGTCTGATCTCAGCAGCTTTCCTTAGGCATGGAGGAAGATTCCATAACCCTCTTTTTTGTATCCTTGACCAAAGCCTGAACTTTGTGGTCAACTATGTAAGTGCTGCTTGATGGGACTGGAATATGGTCTCATTGTTCAAATACATTTTCACTAGCTAATAGTCTGTTTTTTAATTCAACATCCTCCAAAACATTATCACTGACAAATCAAACACTTGGGTTGAGATCTGTGTCTTTGGGTTTTACCTCTTGCCATACTGTTGCTATTAATATCCAAAATGAAGTCTGCGTAGAAAGCTATACAGATACAATCTTGTAACCTATGTGACTATATTCAAAAGCAATAGTATTATACAGGTAATGTAAAAGATGGCTGGGTAGTTTGAGTTTAGAATATAACTGAAAAGTAGGATAGATAGATAGAGGAAAGTAAGTGTTATGGTCTGTATTAACCAAAATAAGTTACATGAAGCAGTCTTATGGAGATCTACCATTAGCTTGTAAGCTAATTAAAATTATACCATGATTTAAAAGGGGCTTTAATATAACTATCCTGCAGGGATAGACAATATTCTTCCAAGATGATGTGAATCATAATGAAAATCTCACTGCCATGCACATTTTTATAAGTTAGTAATCAGAGGCACCAAACCAACACCAGTTATTGTCACTGCTATATTACCATCATAACTATATGGTAAGTCCTTACAACTCAAGATATCACTCATTTTAAATGCAGGACATAGAGAAATTAATCTTGACTGACCAGAAGTCTCACCTTACTGGCTAAGCTATAGAATGTCAAAAGGTGCTACAGAGCCTGCTGAGTGAGAAAAGACATCTATAGTTTTACCTAGTGCTAACCTTTGTATGCTATGTTACTGACTTGGGGGCAAGATTTACCCACTGTCATAATAATGTAACGATGGTCATAGAGATATCCAGCCACTTTCAAAATTATATAGTCAAAATGCAAGTATAAGTGATTGTAATCTTCTACAGTAACCTTTCACCTAAGGTTCAGGGAACACCTTGAAATAGTGGTAGGAAAGAGTGTAAAATGTAGTGGATCAGGACACCAGCAACTTTTGGACATAAAGTGGCTATTGTGCATATCTGTTCATAACAATTGTAGTTACCTACACACGGACTGTACAATATTAACATAGTCAAAATTCCATCAGGAGTGGCAGAGGACGCCCTAAGGCCCCGTTCTTGGGAGAAGAACTATAGAGAATGGGCACTTGCAGAATAAGAAAATACGACTCTCCTCTGGGGGTATGCTTCAAGTAGGTAGTCTATATCTTAGTGTTTGGCCTTACTCTATGAACACATGAGCAACACTAATTTGACTTAAGTGGTTATCAGCAACAACTATCACCACCATCACCACAACAACATAAACAACAACAACAAGAAACCACAGAATGGCATAAACTTGGGGAGGGAGGAACTGGATAGGAAGCATCAAGGAGAGTTAGAGGGCAGTAATGATGGATTGATATGATCAAAATATCATATAAATATACAAAATTTCAAAAACTAATTTTTAAAACTTAAAAGGAAAATAAAGTTAGATTGAATTATAAACATGTTTACTTTTCTCATTGTGGAAAATGCATCCATGACAACAGAAATATCATCTTCCATTCATATTGTCTGAATCGTCTTACTTGAATATGTAGGATTTCATGGTCCAGGGTGATGATGATAATACTCACGAAGGGATAATGGAACAGGAGCTTGCACTGTAGCTTGGAACTCAGGGTGTCATCTTCCTTCATTGATTTTAGCAATAGTAGGAGAATAACTGTAGAGGAGACTCTGGGTTGTACCTTAAATAACTGTTATGTGATAGTAAAAATGCCTGTCTGCATAAGTGTTCTGTCCAATGAATGTGATAAAGATAGAAAATATCATCCTGAATGAGGTAACCCAATCCCAAAAGAACATACATGGTATGCACTCACTGATATTTGGATATTAGCCCTAAAACTCGTAATAGCCAAGATACAACTCACAGACCACGTGAAGCTCATGAACAAGGATATCAAAGTGTGGGTGCTTTGGTCCTTCTTAGAAGGAGTAACAAAATACTCATGGGAGCAAATAAAGAGACAAAGTGTGGGACAGAAACTGAAGGAGGGGCTGTCCAGAGACTGCTCCACATGGGTATCCATCCCATGTGCAGTCACCAAAGGTAGATGCTGATGTGGATGCCAGGAAGTGCATGCTGACAGGAGCCTGATGTAGCTGTCTCCTTAAGAGGTCTGCCATAGTCTGAAATACACAGAGGGGATGCTCACAGCTAACCATTGAACTGATCATGGGATTCCCAAAGGAGGAGTGAGAGAGAAGATTGAAGGAGCTGAAAGGGTTTGCAGCCCCATGGGGTGAGCAACAATACCAACCAACCAGAGCTCTCAGGGTCTAAACCACCAGCCTAGGAGCGCATAGGGAGGGACCCATGGTGCCAGCAGTATACATAGGGGAAAATGACATTGTCAGGCATAGGTGGGTGAGGAAGTCCTTGGTCCAGTGAAGGCTGGACACCCCAGTGTGGGGGAAATCGTGGGTGGAGAGGTGGGAGTAAAAGGGTGGGTGGGGGCATATCACATAGAAGCAGGAGGAGGGAGGATGGTATAGAGGGTTCCTGGGAGGGGGGATGGGGAAAGGGGATTACATCGGAAATGTAAATAAAATATCCAATAAAAAAATTTAAAAAAAAGATTGCATATCTGCTTGCACCAGTACATTTAATTTTTAATATTTTATTATTTTTATATTTTTCAGTTCACATCTCTCTGATTTTTAATACATAATTAGACCATCTGCCAATAGCAATGAGCTCACATTTCTCTCTTAAGATTATACTTTTATTTCAGTTTCATGTCTTACGGCTTTGATTGATTCATTCAGGATAATCAGATAACAATAGTAATCACAAGCACTTGTTTTCACCTTGTTTTAATTGGAGAAACTTAAAAATAAAACCAGACAATGAACTGAGTGGCGAATTATCACCAAAGCACCATATGTCAATTAAATTTTATATTTTATAGTATTTCAAAAGATAATTTAAAAAAATAAAAAACAGTTTATCTAGAAAGATTTTTTTTCAGAATTTATTAAAATCAACAATTTTTTCTGGCTTCTTAATAGAAACTAATACACTAATTATATTTTTGACATTGAACAAATACTTCAATGTACATGATTTTGAATACATAATAGGGAAAACAGGCAACCTACCCAGCAATATTAATTGCTAAACATGTTGTACACACACATTTCTACCCTATAAGAGAGTCATATTGAAACATAATCCCCAATCAACAAGTTTCTCATCACACTAAAGGGAACAAATTATAACCCTTTCTACTGCCAGGAAACAGCAAACAGATTGCTGATTATACAGAAAGAGAAACAACAGATTCAGGACAGACCATGCAGATTAAAGAGAAGTCATCCCCCTCCAATAATAAGTAAATAGCAGCAGACATGTTGCTGAGAACATTAAAAGAAGCAGGCAGATGTAGTAGCCAAATGATGGCTTGTTAACAGAAATCAAACTTTGAGAAATTATAATAACAAGCAATTAGAAAAATTTATAAATAAAAGTAAAGATGCCACCACAAAGAGATCGAATTGATCAGCAATCCATCTTTCTGTGCCCATCATATTCTAGATCTTTCTGTGTTAATCAGTAGTATATCCAGCAATGGAAAGAAAACAATAAGACACCAGAAATTATGAGCTGTTGTTATGAGAGATAATTCAATGATATAAAGTAGAAGGTGTTCTGATACTATGTAAGAGGGAAAAATGTCTCCAGTTGAGACATCAGCAAGTAAATGACAATTTTTGCTGAAAGTGGATCCACACACCTTTCACTATGTGTTAAAAGCATAATAAAGAATATTCACAAACAGGAAGAATTTTGATTACACCCCAAACTCAACAGACAAAGATAATAACAGAAGGTGACCTAATATGCAGTTATTACAGGTTACCATATGCAATAGAATTCTAGAGAATATACAAGTAATAATTATTTGAGAAGGGCATCCTGCAGTGTAAAGATGGCTGGAGTTAGTATCATGGAGTTAGTTAAGATATTTGCTATGTGATCATGGTGGTTTTACTGAGACAATTTTTTCCATCTGCCATACAGAGATAATGATACCTTGCATAAAATGTATTTGCACAGCCTAAGGTGAGCATTCAAAAGAGCTGGTTTGGTGCCTTATTATTACTGATGCTAACCGGAGAAATAAAATAGACGGAGTAATAATACTCAAATAGAAATGAAACTAACACCAAGAGAAGAAAGTTACGTGTCTAGCACTCTACAGGACAAGAATAAAGTGAGAAACAAAAGATATGGATAAAATGTGTGAAAAGTCCAACCCTGACTTTCATGATAGTCATCATTAAGATTAGCTCCTTAGGATAGAGAATGAAAAATGAATGCCAGAATTACAAGTATACTTCATACATATATGAGTTGGTGCCCAAGTTAAAACATTATAAATCCTTACATTTTCAACTGTGTTTCTGCCTTTCTCAAGGAATTCTGTTTTAGTTTCCATAAATCTATTGTAAGTATTCTTACTAGAAATAGCTGTCAAGGAACTCCACAATATTGGATATCAGCCTGAGTGCAGTTATTAACTTTATGTATACACTTAATAGGGTCACAGGGACCCCAAGTTTATTTCTGGTGTTCCTGCAAGACTGTTTCAGGAGGAGTTATAGGTGTGTCAGTAGGTTAACTTAGCTATACTGGCTGAGCATCATTCTACCGAGGATCTAATAGAACAAAAGGTAAAGTAGAGAACAATTGGCCTAATATTTTTACCTGTATCTCTGCTTAAGCTGGATTGTCTCAGCTCATCCACTATTGCCCTTGAATGAGGTTTTTCACAGTTCTCAGGCTTCGTGTGCTAAATGGATTTGTCCATCAGCCTTGGTGGTTCCCAGCTTACAGATACCAGATTTTCAGACTTCTCAGCACCTGTATCACATGAGACAATTCACTATAATCCCCTACATACACAAATACATATCCACTCACTAAATCATGCATAGATAAATACATTTTTGTTAGACATCAGACCACATATGAAAATTAGTGGGATAAGATTCTTGTCTCCAGGTGACATCATAATCATCACTGTATAAGCAAGAATATTTTCATGTTCTCAATGCCACAAAATAATTAACAGAATTTAGTACTGTCATTACAAATGATGCTGGATGCTCCTTTAAAAGCCATAACAATGCTATGGGCAACGTACATAAGCTAAATATCCAATAGAATATTTACTATGTCTGAGAATCCTCCCAGATCGATTACATATCTCTCTGTGCTGTCTGTATGCGATTTTGAGGGTGTGGTAGGTGTCAGCTACCATCCATCTTGTTTTCAGAGACATGGTACCACTGATCCAGGAGGCAAGCTTGTTTCAGCTAGAACTGCACGTCAACAAGCTTGCAGAACAGCCTGTCTTTACTCCATCAGCTCTGTGGGTTCCAGTCATGTCTGGTGCCATGTGGGTGCTATGGATCTGAACTCAGGTCCTCTTCATGCACAGCAGGAACTTTACCCTCTAGGCAATCTCCCAAGCCTGGCTATGTGCCTGTATTGTTGTTATGCTCTGTTACACGTATTTGCATTATTTAGTTCCTGGACTCCTTTACTATGACTCTGGGTTCTCTGACACTGGATTGTCTCATCAGTGTTCTATCCTTTAAGACCAAGCATGCTATAGCTAGAGCTGTGAGACTATTCTAGGGGCTTTGACACTCTTTTAAGGTCATATCTGCATGACTTGAAGCATACTAATTTTAGTAGGCATATTATGTCTTATTAGAGGGTTATTTTGACTATAAAACTTTAAAGGTATTTGTAATTTGATTTACAATTTTGACCATGAGCCAAATGCTTTAATATCCTTCAAATGTTTCCATAGTCTTAGCTTCAAAATACATACCTGGGAATTCTTCCAGAGTTAAATAATATAAGTTACAATTTGTTTTAAGCAGTCATGAAATTTAACAATTAATGACATTAAAACTGTGTTCCAGTTGCAACCCTTTAAGTACTGGTTTTGAAACTCATTTCAGGGCTATTTCTTTTTATGTTTTGCATACAATGTGTTTCTTTCATTTTCCCCCAATTCTTAAATATTGTCAATGGTGTTCCAGTTGCAGCCCTTTAAGTACTGGTTTTGAAACTCATTTTGAATACAATGTGTTTCTTTCATTTTCCCCCAATTCTTAAATATTGTCAATGGTCTTTAAAAAGCTCAAAGTTTACTAGCTTGGATGCTTATAGGCCATAGACAATAGTTTTCATTTGGAGATTTATATATTCGACAGTATGGAGCTAAGTAGTAGATGTTAATGCTGCAATCTTATTTCATTGATGGAATGCATAGAAACTTAATATTGGTCTCAATGGTAGCAAGCTAGAAAAGTGACATCTCTGGAACAGGAGGTGAAAGTGCGTTTTGGAAATAGGACAGAAGGAAAGCCATCTCACTATAAAATGTCAGACAGGGCAATAGATCTAAAATCAGAGGTGCAAGCAGTAGAAGATACCCTCAGAACATTAAATTGAGAAGTTAGACTTCATACACAACAGTAAAATTAGACTCATTTGTTTTTGTTTTTTGTTTGTTTGTTTGTTTGGAGATTGTCATTAACAGAGAAGGATGTTGAAGGGCATCTCAGGAACTTCAGATTCATCTCATGTCCTCTCTTCTAGGAAGCTGCCTTGGCAAAGTCTGCTTTCTGAACTGTGTATAAATGGACATAAATGTCTGTGATGGAAAGATGCTCTTGAGTCTTATTCCTCAGAGGTATTGTGGCAGCCAAAGGGAAGGGATGGGATAAAAGGGAAGGTAACGGAATAGTGGATCAGAAAGAAAGAAGGGATTTTATGTAGCTGATGCAGACCTGTAAGTCAACAGCTAGATAGGGCTTTATTGTAGTTTCTCATATTTGTTTAGTTTTTTACCATGCTGAGGTCAGTGAGTTACTCATTAAAAGACCTTTGCAACATTATTTGCCCAACAATTTACAAGTAGGATTTTCTAAACTAAAAAGCTTCTGAACAGCTGAAAAAAAGTAACTGGCAAAGAGGAAGCCCATAGAACAAGAGAATCTTTGACAGCTATACATCTGATGGAGGATTAATATCTAGAATATATAAAGAACTCAAAATACAAAAGGTCACAAAAACCAAATGACTCATGAAAAAATGCCTGAGACTTTAACAAAGAGTTCTAAAACGAAGAAAATAGTGGCTAAGAAATGTGTCAGAATTATTCATCATTCATCTTCCCTAGCCATTAGGTAAATGCAAATCAAACAGCTTGGAGAATTTTATCTTATCGCAATCAAAGTGGGAGAAAAATCAATAAAGTAACCAACAACTTCTGGGAAGGTCAAAGGGGATAGGGGACTCTCATTCACTGTTGAAAGACTAGAAAAGTAGTCCAGCCAAGAAACCATTGTGGATAATACTTTAAAAACTAAAAATAAATCCTTTATAAAATCAGTTTACACCACTCTTTAACATACTTCCAAAGGACTAGACGTCCTATGCCACAGATTCTTGTTCAGCCATATTTATTACTGCTCTAGTCACAATAGCTAAGAAATGGAAATATCATAAATGTCCTTCAACTGACATATGGATGAAGAAATGGAGTACATACGTCCAACAGAATACTATTCAGCTATAAAAAAATGAAACTATAAAAAATTCAGATAAATGGGTGCAATTACAAAAGATAATATTTGATTGTGATAACCTGGACCTAAAAAGAAAAACATTGCAATCTTTCTCTCATCAGAGACTTCTCCCTTCAAATCTTCAGATGGAAGTGGGTAATATGTAATAACAACAACAACAACAACAACACCCCAAAAGGTACCATTTCCTGAAAATGGGATTGAGGAAGCAATAGAGATGGAAATAACAAAGTAATACACATAACGGCGTATATAAATATATAAACATATCTAGCTTAAATGAAAGTTTTCCATCTTGGCAGACAATGTTCCCTCCAAGAGCCAAAGACCAGCCAACAAAATCCTGAACATAAATCTTGAGAATTCTTATTATGAGTTGTTGGTCAGGATTGTCTAAGAGACTCCCAAAATATTATATCTTGTTAACTATTTCCTTGGTTGCTCCACATTTTTTATTCAATACCAAATTGTCAGACTTTAAAACACACACACACACACACACACACACACACACACACAACATTAAAGAGTCTGATAGGATTATAACTACATATTTAGGTATTAAAAAGGGAGGACATACATTTTTAAAAGTACAAGACGTGCAAAGGGATATAAGAGGGATATAATATGTAATTAAATTACAATATCAAGATATAAAATAAAATAAGATTTCTGAAAGACCTTTATGGGTTCTGACGTACAGGTCTTAGTTCATTTACTACCAAGTAAATATTCTTTATCCAAATCTACACACTTAACTCCAGACAAACTAGGGATACAGAAAAGAATTTTAAACCCTTGGATTGCATAGTTGTTAAATTCTATCAAACTTCTGAGCATTCTGCATCACTAGATGCACTTACAAACCCATACACATTTGCTTTTTAGAGACAGGTCAGCTATATGACTCAGGCTGGCTTCAACCTTCCTACCTGAGCCTGAGTGCTGTGATTACAGTGGTGTCCCACCACATCCATCTAAACTGAGATGGTCCTTTAAGAAACGACAGCTAATTACTATCCAAGTTGAGGACCCCAAATGCAAGACATGAAAGAGAGGCCTTAGTAAACAGTAGTTTATAATTGAGAAAATAAAATGTCTTAATGCCCCGCAGCTATAGCTGAACCACACTGAATATCCAAGTCTTAATTATGCTTCTATTTTCATGAATTATTCAACTTTCTCTTAAAATGTGTTGGATGTAGACTTACCCACCATCTGTTGGTATAAAGTTAATAGTTGTATAAAGTGCATTTCTCCTGGCAACATTGCTTTTGAGAATTTTGGGCCTTATCTGCTGTTGTTTAGATATGGTTTGTCCCCACTAGAATACATTCCAAAATTTGATTTCCCATATGGTAGTCCTGAGAGGTACTGAGATTTTTAAGAAGCAATTAGTTGAAAAGTATTCCTACTTCATATAGTGGTTAACATAGACCCCAGAGTATGGGTGATCTGCCAAAAGTGAGGGTTGTTATAAACCAAGTACAGCTTCTCTGGCTCATTCTTACTCTCTCTACCTTACCACATGACCCTTTCTTCTGTACATCTGATCACACTTCGGTTTCCCCACTGTGAATGGAACAGCACAGCGTCCTGACCAGAGTGGGTACTTACCATTTACAAAAGACACAAGCTAAAATAAACTTCTTTTCTTTACAGATTATGCAGCTTTGTGGATTTTCTTATAGCCATAGAGACTGGCCTAAGACAACATGCATGTCTGGCTGCTTTCTTTCACTACAAACTTTTGTGAGATAGGAAAAAGGGAAGTATTACTTTATACTTGGTATATTTTTGAATATTATGATCAGTAGAAGAATAAAAGAAAAACACTATGAACTTCTAAAACCTTAGAGAGGAAGCTTAGAAGCTAATATATATGTTTAATATCTACTCATGCCTGTATCTCTCCAATAAAGCACTCCTTTCTACCAATCATTATCAAATTCACAATTCTAATAATTTTCAACTCAGAACTTATAAATGAATTCCATAAGTAATATAAGAACCATCTAGGTAATTTCAGATACTTTTCTATCTGCTTAAAAATCTTCAAAGGCATCCTACCTTCTCTGAGTCAAGTTTGAACACCACCAAGTTTTCACGGTACTCAATGACCTTTTTACATGAAGAGCTTTATTTCTGCTCCTTTACCACACGGTCCTGGGCAATGTGAGTCAAAATTTTCCTGGTCTGTAATATATGTTCTTTTACAAAGCCAAGCTTCTTTATTCATTCTTCTTGTCATCTGTGAAAATGTCAACAAGTCATTAAGGATTACCTCAAAGTTAACTATTTAGTAGTGTTCAGTGACCAAAACTAGTACAAACACAATGCCATGTCATACTCTTACCTCTAATCTGGTGACTTGGATATGGGCTTAAAACAATGGGCTGTTATGATGTAGACATAAAGGACTAGGGAAGCTCTGAACTTTTATCTCTGTAAAGTGAGGAAAAGTACAACAGTTGATGTTGGCACTCAAAGCTCATTGCAGTATAAGACATGGTGTTGTTCTGTGAGACTTGAGAGTAACATGGAGCTCTAAGACTTCCCTCAACATGTGCCCATTTTTCTTGATGTCCATTTCTTAAATACAGACCATAGTGTTTGAATCCGAAAATATGCCATCCCCAGATAATACATACAATTGTGAGATCAATAAACTAAACTTTTCCTCTTGTTTTATGAAAAGAAGTCTGCTTCAAGAATCCCTTACAATTCAGAATTAAATTCATAAATATAAAACATAAGTATTTTTTTTTCTTTTTAGGCATGAAGAGTAAGTAAGTGTAAGTTACATAACTTTCAAATTTTGACTTATGTTTGTCGTTTAGCAGAGGTAGCTATGACATAATTTTGTGAAAAGAGAGTAATGATCAGAATCATTATGCAAATTAATATAAAAAGTTACTAACAGACAACTGTAACATATCATTTTAAGATTATAAATTGTCAGACAAAATTCCACACTCTTGGAGTAAATAGAAATAAATTTAATCAATTCTACACACAATTGTACACACATGACTGGGATTAAAAAATGCTTTCACAGCTAGAAGGCTTTGCCTTAATTTGGTGTAGCTGACACTCAAAATCACCACAATAAGCAAAATTTATCTTATAGTCAATACAAGTATATATTCGATATTTATTATGTGCTAACTAAATCAGTTTTCTACTGTTTTGATAAAATGCCATGATGAAGGCAAGTTATAGAAGGAAGGGTTTAACTGGGACTTACCATTTCAGAGGGACAATAGTTCATTAATATCATAGTGGAGGAACATGGCAATAAGCAGCCATTGCAAGTAGAGCTGGAAACTGAGAGTTAAGCTCTCACATTCTCCAGCCTTACGTAAGCAGAAAGGAGACATTAAATTAAAAATGCTCAGAGTCCTTTTGAAAACTCAAAGCTCATTCCCAGTGACATACTTCCTCCAGAGAGCCTTCTCAAACAACACTAACAACTGGGGACCCAGTATTTAAATGTCTGACTATGGGGGACATCTCATTCAATCACTATATACTACTTCCTTCCCTCCCTCTCCAATAGGCATGTGGTTATGGCAAGATATTTTCTACAATTCAAAAAGCCCCCATATTCTTTAAAGCTCAATGCAGTTTAAATGTTCAGTTTCTTCCGAAACTCAAGGCAAACTTTTGATTGTAACCAACAGTGAATTTAAAAATAATATACTTACAATATATAATGATGCAGAGTATATATTACCATTCCAAAATGAAAGAATAGAGGCAGAATAAGAAAATACCGTACCTAAGCAAGACCAAAATCCAACGAAGCAAACACCAAATTCTCAAGATCCATGTATGTTGTCAAAGGGCTTTGATGGCTCTTCCACTACAGTCTTTCTGCCTCCATGTCTCTTGGGCTGGTTCCACTCCCTGTGTGCAGCATTCTTTGCCAGATATGCCATGGCTCTGGCATCTCCAACATCTTGCAGTCTTCGGCACAGTGCAGACTTCATTTTCACAGTTTCATCTACTGGCCTCTCAGGGACTTGATGCAAGGGCTCCCCTTCTACATAGTAGGCATGGGGACATTTTGAAACCACAGAGGGAAAATATTCTATGACCAGTTTACTCTTAATTCTTTTATGACTCTAATGCCATCTTCAAATGGAGACCATGTTTCAGGTTTATCAAACATCTTAGGAAAGACCTTGGCTGCCTTGAATCCCAGCTGCAGCAGCTTTTGTTTGTTGTTTCTGGTAGCAGTTTTCCTTTCTCAAACTGGAAGATAGCTGGGTGACATTCTGGAGGTCACTCTTTCCTGTATTCCAGTGCAGATAAAGCCTCCTCTTAATCTCTTTATCTTCTTCAGCACAAGAATTGGCTACAACACACACCAGTTTCCTGGTACTCTTTTTTTTTTTGCTCCCAAAATGTAAAGTTTGTAATTTCTCTCTGCCATATTTGTGCTTTATCTTTTTATATCTGCACGAGTGATTACATATATCTAACATGTAATTTTCAAGTGTTACATATAACAGAATCAATATTAGGCTTCCTCAAAATCTCCTCCATTTAAAAATTAGTCCATTAATTTTCAATTTACATCAGGTAAACTGTTAGAGCAAGGTCAGAAAGCAGCTATATTTTAATCAAAATATTACAGGAAAGACTCCTAGCCTATTTGCTATTATTCCTCTCTGAATGTTCATGATCTGGGTCTTCATAATCCATGATCTCTAAGGACTATCTCCCAAGATCCAACCAGAATGGTCAGTTAAGTACTGCCTAGAGTGTTCTAGATATTGTTCTACTTTAAAGTCTCAAAATTCCCATTCACACTCCTCTAAAAACAACAATGGAATCAGCCCTACCATAGAATTAGCCCACTCCCCATTACCAACGTCTTCATTAGTTAACTTTTTCTTACTGTGATAGAATATCATGACCAGGGAACTTGTAACAGAAAGGCTTATTTCGGCTTTAATTCCAGCAGGGTGAGATTTCAGCATCATCACAGTGGGGAAGCATGAAAGCAAGCAGGCTTTGGAAATAGTACTGGAAGCTTAGAACTGACAGGTCACACTGTTAACTACAAACAAAGAGTAAACTAGGGTAAGAGATGGTTTTGAAACCTAAATTTCTTCCTCCACTGACAAACTTCCTTTAGCAGCACCACCGCTCCTTAACCTCCCTCAGTGTTATCAACACAAATTCAAATGTCTGAAACTATGGGATAAGGTACATATTATTCAAACCACCACACTAGCTGTCTGTGCTAGGAACCAATGGGCTAAATGAGATATGGTTGATTTTCATACAGAGTTTTCATATATTTAGAAGAGACAGACAGAACAAAACACTCATAAATAATCACACTATGAGTTGTGTAGCTTCAAACTGACCGAAGCAAAGTTGCTCAAATTAAGGCCACTATGATTACAAAGTGAGTTAAGTTCTTACAAAATAAAAAAATAAAACATTTTCTGTGAAGAATATTTCTAAAACATTTGATTGTGAGATCCCAGCATCAAGTCAAAAACACAGGGATGAAATGGTGAATAACAGAGGTGTTACTACACTTGAGACATTTAAATAACAGTTAAAAGGGGTAAGCCCTGTATGATAATAAGTCATTTCTAAATCCTAGATGTTATTATGGTGTAAACAAATACTGTGGTGATGAAGAACACCAAGAAGAGATGTGTTATTAGATAAGATCATAAGAGACTCTTAGAACAGACTTGTGTGTTGAGAAGGAAGTAGTCAGAAGGATACAGCCACTTGAAGTGCTGTTAAAGATAGACAACAGTATGGAGAAAGGCCAGGAGTCATGGAGATGTGGTACACTTAATCACTCAGCAGTCATATATTACTCCACAAAAGCTGAAACAGAGGTAGGAAGAAGGGTAAGACACACAGATATAAATAACAGGCAGCTGACAAATAACTACAACACTGGAAGAAATATCAAGGGATTTGCATTGCATTCTATGTGCAATGGCATGGCGTGAAAAGAGGTGGAAATGAGTTGAGATTTAAATGATTTTTCCTGGAACTAAATACAGCAAGGTGGAGATACTGTTGGACACTCCTGCTCTCTTCTATACGAGAAGGGATAGTGCATTGTAGCAGAATACTGGCAGGGGACAAGAAGAAAAGACCTGATGTAAATGTTGAGGGAGAGAAGATTTTTAGAATTCAATTATGCATCACTCTCAAATTGGGTCTAACCGTGTACTTCTGGTGTTTAATAAGACTGCAAAAGACTCAAGCAGTAGGTTTGACTGGGGATGGAGTGGCTCCACATGCAACTCTGAAATTCAGCTATGTCTCTGTGCTATACCCAGTGCATGAAGCATTGGGTCAGCAGTTAACTGGGTAGATATGAAGAGAAAGTAAAGAGAGGGAAAAAACTGAGGACTCCTCAAGCCATAGATGATATCTAAAGAGATGAAAAGGAGCATGTCCAAAAATATAAGGTTTGCATTACTTTTGTGTTGCTGCGTTAAAACAATATAACCAAGACAACTTACAGAAGTAAGGGTTTATTCAGACTGATGGTTTCCCCACAGTTAAAAATCCATCATGGTAATGAGGTATAATATAGAAGCCAAGCATGGCACTATAGCAGGAAGCTTAAACCTTTCCCACTCAATCACAAATATGAAGAAGAGAGACCAAACTGGAAGTCAGGTAAGGGTATATACATACCCTTGAAGCCTACGCCACCAATGTGCTTCCTCCTTCTAATGACCAAACCTTCTCAATATCCCTAAACATCACCACCAACTTCGAACAAAATTTTACTCTTTTACAAGAGTAAAAATGTCAGCTTATGGGAGACATTTCTCCTTCAAACCTCTTCAGACTGCAAACAAAGAAGTGGCCAGAATACTCTGAGACATGAGACGTTCTGGAAAGGAGAAAAAAACATTTCCAGAAAGGTATTGTCTCTGAGAAGTTCAAGTCTCTGTTGGCTTTTGTTCGTTTATTGAAAACTCATAGGAGTTAATTTTGAAAGGCAAAGGACACACCACATGCCAATAATGGCTCACAAAGGATAGAGTTTAAGAAGCACTTTCCTGTTTTGTATCTCGTTTGAGCCTAATAATATGTGTGTCTTATTTTCCACTGCACTATGCACTTAATGTCATTGGAGCTCATGAGAGTTGCTGATGTTTGATGGTAAATTCAACACTTATCTACAAACATCATAAATTTCTCATAAGAGGCTTGTTCTAGATTTTGTAATATAGCTGCAGACAAAACAGCAAGTTGCAACTTTAAGGCAATTATTTTCAATCAACCTTCTACCACCGAGATATACATTTGGGGATGGATAGCATTCAAAGGCAAGGGTTTTAACAGCAGATGTTAACATTTTACATCTTAATTACCTCCAAGTTCCACAAGGTTTACTCAGTAGTATTATACAAAGTCATAGTCGTGTAAGATTCTTATTTTATGACACATTAAGTAAGACAAATATAGAAATAATACATGTTTGACTATCTTTATTCTTTCAAAGATCTTACCTATGGTCTGAGATTTCTAATTAGCAACAACACTTTTCAAGATATTAAAATCATGGAAATATGTTGCATTTGTTTCCTACCTAGTTCTAATCTATTTAGAGACTGTACTGATATCAAAACATTGCCAGTCACTGGAGCATCTATGTAGCCTCAGTCCCATACATATTTCTAATTTTTGTTGTCTTGGATAGAGTTGGAGTTGTAATTTTTTTTGTCAAAAATCTTGCTAAATCTGCCATTTTTCAAACAGTACAAAAAAGAATCCCACTGTATTTATTAGTTTATTCTTCATCTTCTTTTTCTCATCATCCTTTCCTCTAGGACTTTATTCCTGTCTAAAATAATCTATAGAAACCACAAAAAAATGTGGCCTCCTTATCTGTGAAAGAGTCAGATAACATTAATGTCCAGTTGATTTATCAATATATCTGGCAGCTAAAAGATTATCTATGCCTCATCTTGAAAGGACATATGTAATATTGATTTTTGTGTCAAGATTCATACAAACTGGACTTGATTGTATAACCTTATATAAGAGGCACTGGCACCACTGGCCCTCTCAAAATTACTTTGTATGTGTGCCTATAGGCTAATTAAAATATAATTTTATTTCTTTACCACTCAAATAACTATGCTGCTCTCTATTGATGTTTTTTTTTCTTCATTCTTTTCCCTGTTTCTAATGTACACAGACTGCAGAACACTTTCTTTTTATGACCTGACCTTCGTTGTTGCCATGGCTGACTCACTCTTATAACAAGTTCAGTTTCATAGAAATATTTTTATAATATCGTCCCTAGTGTTGTGTGATGTTAAAGAGGAATTTCAGAGCAACCTTCATATATATATATATCAGGTACCAACTGCAATCTTTGTTGTATGTATAGAAGAATACCTATTTTGTTTCCACTGAAAGATGGAAGAGAATTGTTTGAACAAGGATGAGCCAGATAAATAGTCCTCCATGTTGTTGCTATCAGCTGCAAGAGACTGTATGTAGAAAAGCTGGGTTAATTGAGTTGGGTACCACCTCCTTACAAAAGACAAGGCTGAGATGCTCTGTGACATCAGGGCTTTCCTACCAGCACATCTCATTTCTATTCCAGGAGTCCTATTCTGTTCCTAGATATCTCACAGGGGAGGAGTTGTTTTATTTTTTTTTCTCAAGACAGGATTTCTCTTTGTAGCCCTGGCTATCCTAGAACTTGCTCTCTAGACCAGGATGGCCTCAAAATCACAGATATCCATCTGTCTCTGCCGCCTGAGTGCTGGGATTAAAGGTTTACACTACCACTGCCAAGCCTGTCCTTAGATTTCAGTCCTACCATACAGTAAGCATGGCATTTCATAATCTTTCTTAAGAAAAACCTGCAGTGTGTTTTGTAGTTATTTTGGTATACTTTTTTTAAGTATATTTTTTTAGTATCATATGAGTTTGATATTTCCATATTTTAATTAAGACTTGAGTAGAATTTTGTAAAGTTGTTTCTCTGACAACTTCTTGAAGTGTAAAGAGGTTTGAGTCACCTCAGTGGACCTGCATTAATGTGGACTTGGGGATGAAATTTTCTGAGAATCTTTGCATAATTACCTGCATCTCACTACTTCATTCTATATTTTTATGCAGTCATAACTAAATGCTTACATGTTTAAATCTTCATTGTTTCATTTAAATGTGTTTTATTTACTTTGCTTTTATAGTAAAAATTACTTTACCTATAATACTTCCATATCCATACATTTTAAAAAGCATCTTCAGGCATAATTGGTATTCAATATAGCTGCATACATTTAATGGGTTTAATCTAATGACTTTGGAAATACGCAAACACTCAAGATATAGTTACCACTATTTCATTTATTTTCATACCATGAGATATAGTATGTGAAACAAAAGGAGCAGTACAAAACAAAACAAAAATAATTGGCTGGATATTAGCAAGAATAATTACTTCCTGATTTCTGAATCTAGGGTTGAGTATTTGAAACATCTCCTCCCTAGCGGGTTTAGATGATATTAATGTGAAGAAGTTATAATGAATTCCCCAGACAATCATTTGAAACATTGACTCACCCTGTCCTACTTTCAAGTGTGACACAAATTATGGTTCATGATGGTCTTCTGAGATCTCCCACTGTCTTAGTTTGGGTTTCTATTGCAGCAATGAGGCACTGTGATCAAAAGCAAGTTGGGGAGGAAAGGGATTATTATATGATTTACACTGCCATGTCACTGTCCTCTATAAAGTAAGTCAGGACAGGAATTCAAGCAGGGCTGGATATGGAGGCAGTAACTGAAGAAGCCATGGAGGGATGCTGTCTACTGACTTCTTCCCCATGGCTTGCTCAACTTACTTTCTTACCACCTCAGAGATGGCACCACCCACAATGGGCTGATCCCTCCCCCATCAATCACTAATTAAGATAATATCCCACAGTCTTGCCTATATCCCTATCTTATGGAAGCATCTTAACTTAGGTTCCCTAAGTTAAACACATTAGGTTGTATCAAATTGATAAAACTAGCCATCACACCCAAAAACACATGTGGCATGAGAGTCAGGAAGTACTCTTCATTTTCATATTCTAAGCAAACATAGTCTTTTATTCACTCCTTTATTGCACCCCAATTTGCCTCCATCCTCTCTGCAGCTGGATGGCTACACAGCCTCAAAGAAGCTGAAATTAAATTATTAAACTCTCTTATTCAGAAAATCTGGGATAGGGAACTTTCATCAGATTGGTACTCCTTGCATGGCCCATGGTGGTAGCCAAGCTTAGGAAAGTTCAGGGAAGCTCTATCTTCCTGGCTAACCTTCTACTGCCTAGCAACAAATATGAATGGATGCTATGATGATCATCTCAGTCGTTTTCTTCATACTCTCCCCTTGTCATTGTTCTCATGGAACTTTTCAACTGAAATACATTCAGTGAGAACTCATCCAATAAGATAGAAATGGAATTCTTGTGGCAAGAAAAATAAAAATCAAACCCACTCATGTATTATATGCAGATACTCTACTATAATCATTTTTGCATATATCCTGGACCTGGAATTCTATGTTGAATGCCAGTTCTCCCATTTACAAACCCTGACCTACATCTTTAATCTCTGACTTAATTGTGCCAAGTGTGAATTTAATAGTCAATAAAGTAATTAAAGTATTTATCATAAATTCCCTCTTTTGTTTGTTTCTTTATTTATTCTACATCTTGCGTATTGCCTCCTTCCTGGTCACCTCTCCCATAATTCTCCCTCCTATCCTCCTCCTTTTCTCCTCTGAGAGGGTCAGATTCCCCTGGGAATCCCCCCACCCTGGCACATCAAATATTAGAATATTGTAAAATTGTTTCTCTGACAACTACTAGGAGTGTGGAGAGGTCTGTGGAGTATAGCATAGGTAACCTGTATTTTATGGCTAATGCTCACTTATAAGTGAGTACATGCTTTGCATGTCCTTTTGGGACTAGATTACCTCATTCAGGATGATATTCTTAAATTCCATCCATTTTCCTGCAAAATTAATGATGTCTTTGTTTTTAACAGCTGAATAATATTCCATTGCATAGATGTGCCACATTTTCTTCATCTATCCTTCAGTTGACAGACATATAGGTTGTTTACAGTTTCTGGATATTATGAATAAAGCTGCTATGAACATAGCTGAAGAAGTGTCTGTGTGGGGTGATGGAGCATCCTTTGTGTATATGGCCAGATGATGTATAGCTGTGTCTTGAAGTAGAACTGAGAAATCGCCAAATTGATTTCCAAAGTGGTTGTGCAGTTTGCATTCCTACCAATAATGGAGCAGTGTTCCCCTTGCTCCACAAACTCGCAAGCATGTTTTGCTTATGTTTTTGATCTTAGCCATTCTGACCAGTGTCAGATAGAATCTCAGTTGTTTTGGTTTGTGTTTCTCTGATGACTGAGAACTTTGAACATGTCTTTAAGTGTTTCTAGGCCATTCAAGATCCCTGTGTTGAGAATTCCCTTTTTAGTTCTATATACTGTTTTTTAACTGGGTTATTTGGGTTGTTAGTGTCTAACTTCTTGGGTTCTTTACAAATTTGAATATGAGCCCTCTGTCAAAAGATTCTTTCCTAATCTGTAGATTGCTGTCTTGTCCTATTACCAGTATCCTTTGCCTTACAAAAGCTTTTCAGTTTCATGAGGTCCCATTTATTGATCTTAGAGCTTCAGCAATTGGTGTTTTCTTCAGGAAATTGTCTTCTGTACCAATGCATTTAAGGCTATTTCCCACTTTCTCTTCTGTGAGACTTTGGGTATATGGTTGTATTTTGAGGCCCTTAATCCACTTGGACTTGAGTTTTGAGCAATGTGATAAATACGTATCTATTTTTATTCTTCTACACATAGACATCCAGCTAGACTAGTACCATTTGTTGAAGATGCTTTCCTTTTTCCATTGTATAGTTTTGGCTTCTTTACCAAAAATCAAGTGACCATAGGCATGTGGGTATTTTCTGGATCATCGATTTAATTCTATTGATCAATGTTTCTGTTTCTATGCCAATACCATGCAAGTTTAAAAAAAACATTTTTTTTTAATCACTATTGTTCTGTAGTACAGCTTGAGGTCAGGTTGGTGATTCCTCCCTTTTTTTATTGTTCAGAAATATTTTGGATATCAAGGAGTTTCTTTCCATAGGAAGTAGAGAATTCCTCTTTCAAGGTCTATAAAAAAGTGTGTTGGAATTTTGATGGGACATTGAATCTGTAGATTACTTTTGAAAAGGTGGCTATTTTCCCTATGCTAATACTAGCTATTCATGAGCATGGAAGATCTTTATATCTTCTGATATCCTCTTCGTTTTCTTTCTTCAGGGACTTGAAGTTCTTGCCACATAGATCTTTTACTTGCTTTGTTAGAACTACACCAAGATATTTTAAATTATTCTTGGTGAATGCAGAGTGTTGTTTTCCCAATTTCTTAATCAGCCTGTTTATTGATTATATAAAGGAGAGCTGCTAATTTGAGATTTGAGTTAATTTTGTATCCAGTCACTTTGCTGAAGTTATTTGTCAGCTTCAGGATTTCTCTGGGTCACTTATGTATGATGTCCTTGAGTTGTCTTATTGCTCTGGATAAAACTTCAATTTCTATATTGATGAGAGAGAGAGAGAGAGAGAGAGAGAGAGAGAGAGAGAGAGAGAGAGAGAGAGAGAGAGAGAGAGAGAGA
>NW_021620899.1:5693640-5750070 GCF_004785775.1 Grammomys surdaster | reverse complement strand
AGAGAGAGAGAGAGAGAGAGAGAGAGAGAGAGAGAGAGAGAGAGAGAACAGTCTTGTCCCTGATTTTAGTGGGATTGCTTTATGTTGCTCTCCATTTAGTTTAATATTGGCTCTTAGCTTGCTGTATACTGCCATTCTAACTACTGGACGCTTATTTGTGGGGATTCTACAGGGATCTGTGGGTCTCTAGTCCAGCTGGAATGGACACAGAGTTGCAGCTCTTCAAGGGGAAGCCAGAGAAAGGCTGGGCTGGCTGCCTGGCCTCTGCAGCTGCAGCCCTGAAGTTGGTGGCAGGTGGCAGGAGGCAGTGGGTGGCTATGGGCCAAGGTTGGTTCCACTGAGCAAGGAAGTGGTTGCAGAAGGCTCGAGCACCCAGCTGGTTGGACCATGTTGAGGTCCAGTGACAAACGCTTCTGGAGACAATACTTTTTCCTGGAGTGTTACAGCTCGATAAGACAGGCACTCTCAGACGACCTTTGGTGAAGTAACTCATGCACTTTATTTCTTGTGCATAGGACCTTACAAATATTTTGGGGTGGGTTGGGATCTAAAGGAAGATGCTATCTATTGGTTTGGTCTAAGATGTTAAGGATGCCTCATCTGCATGTGGAAGGGCTTCAGGTGTTGTCCCTACGTGACTGATTGTCACAGTCCTCTCAATGGGGTATAAAGGTCACAAGTTCTAGGGTAGAAACCTGGTTGGGAGTAGATTTGAAGGTCTATGGTTCTCGATTATTGTGGTGATTCCTCAGTCTGATCGACCTTACCAGGTTTTCTATCTAGTGGCATAGTCCACTGGCCTATAATCTCTTGCTCTGATTATGTTTAGGTATGTGTCTTTGTATCCCTGATCTTTTTAATACTTTTAACATGAAGGGGTGTTGGATTTTATCAAAAGCTTTTTCAACATCTAATGAGATGATGATGTGATTTATTTCTTTCACTTTTTTTGTATGGTGGATTACATTAATGGATTTTATTTTATATCAAACCATCGCTGCATTACTGGAATGACACCTACTTGATCATGGCTGATGATGTTTTTGATGCTTCTGGATTCTGTCTGAATTATATTGAGTATTTTTGCATCAATGCTCTTAAGATAAATATGCCTAAAGTTCGCTTTCTTTGTTCAATCTTTGTGTGGTCTAGGTAGTTTGTGGAATAATTTGAAGAATATTGGTAATCATTATATTCAGAAAGTCTGGTAGAATTCTGCACTAAACGTATCTGACCCTGGGCTGGTTTTGGTTGGGAGACTTTTGATGATTACTTCTATCCCTTTAGAGGTTATAGGGTTAAGTAGTTTACCTGATCTTGATTTAACTTTGATAAGTGATATCTGTCTTGAAATTTTCCACTTCATTAAGATTTTCCAATTTTGTGGAATATAAGCTTTTGAAGTAAAAATCTAATGATTCTTCAAATTTCTTCAATGTCTGGTGTAATGTCTCCCTTTTCATTTCTGATTTTGTTTATTTGGATACTGTTTGTCTTTTGATTAGCTTGACTAATTGTTTAAATCTTGTTGATTTTCTCAAAAACCAGATCTTCGTTTCATTGATTCTTTGTATTGTTTTTCTTTGTTTCTGATTGATTTCTGCCCTGATTTTGATTACTTTCTACCTTCTACTCCTCTTTAATGTCTTCCTTATTTTTTCCAGAGCTTTTAGGTACACTTTTAAATTGTTTGTATGAGAGCTTTCTAATTTCTCTTTGGAGGCACTTAGTGTTATAAACTTTTCTTTTAGCACTGCTTTCATTTTGTCCCATAAAACTGGGTATGCTGTGCATTCATTTTCATTGGCTTCTAGAAAGTCTTTAATTCCGTTCTTTATTTCTTCCCTGACACATATAGAGAGCACTGAGTCTAGAGTTCTTCAATTTCTGGGTTGTTTAGGTTTTCTAGTTTTTCTGTTGTTCTTGAAGCACAGTTTTGAGCCATGGTTGTCTGATAAGATACAAGGTGCTATTTCAATTTTCTTACATCTGTAGAGACTTGCTTTAAAATAGACTATATGGTCAGTTTTGGAGAAGGATCTATGAGGTGGTAAGAATGTATATTATTTTACTTTTGGATTAAATATTCTATAGGTGCCCATTTGGTTCATATGATTCCTAATGTCTGTTAGTTTTATTATTTCTCTGTTTTTGGTTTTGTTTTTTGGTTTTTGGTTTTTGGTTTTGGTTTTTTTTTGGTCTGGATGACCTGCCATTAGGTGAAAGTAGGTGTTGAAATAACCTACTATTAATGCATAGAGCTAAATATGCAATTTAATCTTAACCAATGTTTCTTTTACAAATGTTAGTGCCCTTGTGTTTGGAGTATTGATGTTCAGAATTGAGTCAATATTTTAGTAGATGTTTTCCTTTGATGATTATAAAGTGTTCTTCCCTATCTCTTATGATTAATTTTGGTGAAAATCTATTTTATTAGACTTTAGAATGGTTACTCCAGATTGCTCTTCTGTCTGTATACTAAGAAAACATTTTTCTAGCCCTTTACTCTGAGGTAATGTCTTTCTTTATTGCTGTTTCTTGTAAGCAGCACATGGATCCTGTTTTTGCATCTAGTTTATTATCTGTTGTCTTTTTATTAGAGAATTGAGTCCATTGGTATTGAGAGATATTAATGACAAGTAATTGTTAATTTCTGTTATTTTGATGTTGGTGTTATTTGTGTGTGTGTGTTTGTGTGTGTGTGTGTTTCCATTGTTTTTGCTGGTATGGAATTATTTATGTTCTCTGTTTTTTTGGATGTATTTATTCTCCTTAGGTTGGAGTTTTTCTTCTAGTATTTTCTGTAGGGATGGATTTATGGATAAATAGCATTTGAGTTTAGACTTGTCTTGAATTATCTTGTTTTCTACATCTATTGATTGAGAGTTTTGCTTGGTATAGTAGTCTTGGTTGTCATCTGTGGTTTTTGTGTTATTTTGTTTGTTTGTTTAAGATCCAGCCCTTCTAGCTTTTAGAGTCTTTATTGAGAAGTTGGTGTAATCCTGATAGGCCTGTCTTTATATGTTATTTAGCCTCTCACCTTGCTCCTTTTTATATCCTTTCTTTTTTTTATCCTTTCTTTCTATAGATTTTGTGTTTTGATTCTTATATGTTCAGGAGGATTTTCTTTTCCGCTCCAGTCTATTTGCTGTTCTGTAAGCTTCTTGCATATTTATAGGCATCATGTTTTAAGGTTGGCAAAGTTTTGTTCTATGATGTTATTGAAAATATTTTCTGGGCCTTGTAACTGAGACTTCACCTTCTTGTATTCCTATTATTCTTATGTTATGTCCCTTCATGTTATCCCAGATTTTCTGGATGTTTTGTGTAAGGAATTTTTTTAGATTTCACTTTTTTTTTTGACTGATGTATCAGTTTCTTCTATTGTATCTTCTACACCTGAAATTCTGTCTTCCATCTTCTGTATTCTGTTGGTGATAGTTGCATCTGTTGTTCCTGTTTTCTTCCCTAGGTTTTCCATCTCCAGTATTCCCTCATTTTGTGTTTTCTTTATTGCTTCTATTTCCACTTGCAGATCTTGCACAATTTTATTTTCTTTGCCTGTTTGCTTATATTTTTCTGCATATGTTTAAGTGATTTGTTTCCTCTTTAGAGATCACTACCTGCTTGATTACATTTTCCTGTACTTCCTTAAAGGATTTATTCATTTCCTCTTTAAAGGTCTCTATAATCTTTATAAGAATTTAAGATCATTTTCTTGTGCTTTGGTTGTATTTGGATGTAAAGGGCTTGCTATAGTATGATAGCTATACTCTGAACGTGCCATACTGCCCTTGATTTTGTTGATTTTGTTCTTTTTAGAGCCTTCAGCTATCTAAATGGCTTTGATCCCTGGACATTCCTGTTGTATTGGGTACTGGGAAGGGTTAACCTCAATGGGTTTCCTTGAGCTGCATGGTTCCAAATTATCAAGTTTGTGTGGTTTGGGATCCACAAGTCCATTGAAGTTGGGTGGAGAAGTGATGGGAGAATGGAGGTCTTCCAGAGATAGCAGGCTGCACAGAGGTTGTGCCCCAGAGGACTAAGCAAGAAAGGGAGATGGATGAAGAAAGGGAAGCTAACTTTTATGGTTTCAGCTTTCCAAGTCTGATGAAGATGGGCAAAGAGGTGAAGGAAGACTGGAGGTCCATGGGTGATGGCAGACTGCTCAGGACATCCCTCTTTTTACTTAATCAAAGCTTGATCCCTTTTCTTTCTTTCGTTTTTTTTTTTTTTTGGTTTTTTTTCTTTTCTTTTTTTTTTTTTTTTTGCCAAATCCTAGGGATGTAAAAATTCAAGAACTCTACCTTAAGTCATGTACTTACAAATAGGTCATCTACCATTCTTGTAAACTGTGAACCAAAGGGGACTTTCAGTATAGTATGCAAAAGCAGGTCCACTTGGGGAAGGGGGAACAAATCAGAAGATCAATTTTGATATATGCTTGCCCTGTCTCCATCTGCAAATTGAATGATATTGCATAGAATTCTTGTCACTCAGAAGCATCTTTCTGCTATTTTGAAAATTTGTTTCTTCCTTGATGAGGGGTAAAGTTTCATCCTCTTATTCATCTTATTCTGATATGTCTTATGCTTTTCATTACTGTTTCATAAATCAGTGATTGTCACTCCATTTAAACATCACTTCCTCTTTGATGATGATTACGATGTTGTTGTAGCCAAGCAGAAGAGTCCTTGATTAATCTGTCCATGGATCAGATTTTTAGGGTCCATCTAATTGAGACCAGCTAATTTCATTCATTTTGATTGAGTTACCCAATAATCAACCACACTGACTCCTCTCCAGAATTCAATAGAACTTTTAGCATGACTAAGGAGCACAGGCAAAAGGTAAGACGTGAAAGAGCCAGGCTTGAATTTTGTATTTTGTATAGAACAACAGAGCCAGAGTCACCCCCCGTTCTCTATGTTTAAATTCTCTGACACAAGAATGTGATAAATTCAGCACGGTTTAGATATTATACTCATGTTTACATCCTTGGATTTAGATTTTTTTATTGTTCTATTTTATATAATAGGAAGCACTTGTGGCTTTTACTACTGAATAATCATGTTTTGGTTCTGTATCATTAGCTAGAAGATGAGTATTAGGAGCAAGTGAAGATGGAAGTGTGTGGTTTAAAATCCTGGTTCCTTAGTTTCCCCCTTGTCTCCTGAGATCAGTTATGAAATGCCATTCATAAAATATTTTAAATATGTGAAATAATGCTAAAAATACACATGAAATCTCAATGAGCTAAAATACCTTTTTCTAAATGTAAATATAACTAAAATGCTATTTTTATCTAATAAATACCTTTAGTTGTATCTTTTTTCTTGAGAGAAATAGAAATAAATTTTATGAAAGCTGTCAGAGGGTACTAAATGTACTCCTATATAAAATTATCAAAATCAAGAGAAATGTATAGCTGTCTGTGGCTTAGACAAGTTCTTCCTCATTGCTTTTGCTGTTATATGGTGAAGATTTTCCTTAACAGGGGATTTACAATAAGAGGTTTCAGTAAATTAGTACTCGTTTATCATCAATTTAAATTAAGAATATGAGTAAGGCAATGCATACTTATATCTAATACTTGGATGAATTCATCACAGTGTAACTTGGTTAAAATAAAAATAGCTCCTATTATCATTAAATCCTATATGATGGACAAAGGAAGGGACATTGAGGGAATAGATGGTAAAGTGATAGACTGGGAGGTATTGTTCTAGGTAAATGTTAACAGTATATCTACCTTTACTTATCATTCTTCACAGTGCAAATGAGCAACAGAATGGGGAACAGCACAGTTATTATGGATATGTCAAATAATCATTTTGTCTGATGTTTCAGACTCTGCTTCAAGGCTAGCTTAAGACTCTGTGACCAGTTCTTCAGAGAGTATAAAATAGAATCCGGCAATTGTATAATTCCTCCCAATATGATTGAGATAAACATGTTCATGTTTTTCCCAGCTAATCCTACTTGTTGGAAAATAACATAAAGCAGCATCTATAAGACACACAAAGATTTAAGATAACTGAACAAGCATAAAGCCATCTGCAATTTTATCTATCTCTGGAGTCATATTATCAGAAGTCTTTTAAGATGAAACTAGTTTAGTTTGAGTTAACATAAAAAAATGAATCCACAAGCTTCAATCCTCTAAGTCAGTAATATAAATAATCTGTTATAATCATTAAAATGTATAGGAAAATACTATTTTTTCTATCAATGCTGATAGTCATCACCATTCAAGATTAAGTATATTATTCTCCCAGGGAATGACTCCTTAGCATGAATTTTTGTTAAAGCTTCCAAGTGATTCTGAGGGTGAAAAACGATTTGAGAACTACTTTTTAAAAGGTTTTGGAAATGGTGTGTTCAAATCAGTTTTCTTAAACATTACAAAGTATTCATATCAATAAAACACTAAATAAGACAGCCGTAGTACTGAAATTAGCAGGGTACTTACATGAAAACAGATGTACTGGTCATTGGAATAGAATTAAGAACACAGATATAAGTCTACAAACTTACAGCTCCCTGATTTTTGACACATATGAAAAAAAGACACATTGGAGAAACGATAGCATCTTTAATAAATTGATGGTGTTAGAAAAACATGATATGTCCATGTAGAAGAATGAAACTTTTTCCTTCAATTTTATTACACACACAAATTAAATTAAAATGAATCAAATCTCAATATTTACCTGTAACTCTGGAGTTTCTAGAGAATAGGATATCAGCTCAGGTAAAGATTTTCTAATATGACCTAGTCATCTCTATTCAGAAATAGAAAAAAAGCAACAGATGTTATGAAATAAAAATAATTCTGTACTACAGAGGAATTTGTTAAAAAAATTGGAGAGATAACCTTGCCAGCTTTATATATGACATGATTAGTGTCTAGAATATATAAAGAACTCAAAAAAACTAAACAACAAGAATATTAACAGCCCAATTTTAAAAATGGGCTATGGAGCTAGTATGAGAGTTCTCACAAGAAGAAATAAAAGTGGACAGGAAATATTTTTCAAGTATATATGGGTATACACATCCTTAGCAGCATGGAAAATTAGTTAAAGCTACTTTGAAGTTCCATCTTGCCCCCAATTAGAATGGCTAAGATTAAGAAAAGAAAAAGTGAGAACATAGAGCAGAAAACCCTTTCAGGCTGTCGAAGGAGTGCAAACCAGTATAGATACTGTGAAAAATCACTGTGGTGCTTCTGCAAAATCTAGAAATAGGTCTACTATATTAACTAGCTAGACCACATATGAGCATATACTGAAAGAATCTATTTTCATACTATTGAGATCCTGGCTCATCTATATTTATTTCTGAACAATACCTAGGATATTGAAACAGCCATGATGTTCTTCAACTGATAAACACTTCGTAAAACTTAGTATCTGTATCCAATAGAACTTTATTTGGCTGTAAAATTTTAATTATAAATTTTTTAATAAATACATATAACTGGAAAGAATTTAACCGAGAGGGGTAACACAGATCCAGAAAGACAAATGCTGCCTGTTTACTCACATATATAGATCCTAGCATTGAATTGTAAACATCTTTTGCTTAATTTTGAGTACCTATAGAATTCAGGAAACTAGGGGAAAATATGCAGAAAATTGTGTTCACACTGATCAAAACAATGACTTTTTTAGTATGCTGCCAAAAATATAACCTACAAAGGCAGAAAGACGTCATTAGACTAGAACCCTATTGTAGAACACAAGCAATAAAGACTGAAGAAATAGCCTAAAGAAAAAAAGCATTGTTTGTAAGCTATACATTCAATAAGAACCCATTCTCAACACATCCAGAAAAATAAAAACAAATAGCAAGAAATTGAATAATCGAATTTAAAATATGTGAAGAACCCTAAAAGCATTTTCAGGAGTAGACATACAAGTGTTCTTTGTATATAATACCAGAGTTATTTAAAAATGCTCAAACCCAGCAATCCTCCAGAAAATAAAACTTAGAACCACAATGAGATATTAGCTGTTTTAGGGATCTAAAAGTCCCCATGTTTAATGGAATCTGTACCTCAAAAATGTATCTGCCCTCTCACTTTCATTGAAACATTTATTTCACAGTAAGTAAGGAATAAAAATCAACTTAACTATCCTTTAGTGGATGGATGGATGGATGGATGGATGGATGGATGGATGGATGGTTGGATGGATGGTTGGTTGGATGGATGGTTGGATGGTTGGATGGTTGGATGGTTGGATGGAGGAATGGATAGAGAAAACATTATCTATCTAGTTAAATTAATGGTGTATTATTATTTTAAAAGTTATATTGTCATTTCTGTCTTTTATTACATTTAGGAAATGCTGAGATCTGCCCAGAATAGAAATATTTCACCATCTCACTTCTGCCTGAAACTTTAATAAATGAAATATGTAGGAACAAATTATAGGACGTTGACTTTCAGCAGCTGGAATAAAGAAAAATGAACACATCTTGGTCAAGGATACAAAGTTTCAATGATGTGTGATTAGTATGTTCTGGACATACCATGTACAGTGGGCGACTAAACTAAATCTTTAAAAATCAACAAAAAAAATTAAAATGAAATTGTTTAAGGTGATGATTATGCTAATCAGTTTGACCATAATAATTATTTTACAGTAGACATATGCCAAATATCCCAAGCACATTAAATATTTGTCAACTTTACCACATATGTGCATATATACAATAACATTCATGCAATAGTACAATGAGCTAATCCCTCCCTCATAAGTTACTAATTAAGAAATTTTCCCACAGGCTTGCCTATAGGCCAACAGGCTAAATCGTATAGATGGATATTTCTCAATTCAGGCTCCTTCTTTGTAGATAATTTAATCTTGTAGTAACTTGACAAAAACAGAAAATGAAAAACTGAGCAGGAGTGGAGACAAGTGCTAAGGCAAATATTTTGAGTGAGACTTTTCTACTGTCAACGAGAGATTACTGAGGGCTGTGCCTTCTTACTATGGAACATTCAAAGATGGTACAAAGGCATCTCTCAGAACTATCACCTGCTGCTGCTGTACCATTCTGATTTTGACATAATTTTCACTCCTAAGCTTTTCCAATTATCTCAAAACATTTTTGGCTGCATCCTCACTATTCAAAAGGGGAAAATTCCACTTGTTAAGTCTGAATCAGAATTGTGGAAGGTATCATTTCTTCTGTATTTCATTTCTGTCATTACCATAGCGTATTTTAGTCTTGAGTTAAAATGTATATATTTGTTATTGCTGTTCATAATTACCTGGAAAATGAACAGACATGCTTCTCCAGTTGAAAGCATCTATCATGAAGAATACTGCCATGGCTTTAATTGCAATTTAGGAATTTGGGGATGTCTATAATACTTAAAGAATTTAAAGGATCCTGGAGATGAATTCAGTTCTTGCAGTTTTCTCATAGAAAAATGCTATATAGGTGTTTCATTGTATCTTATTACACACTTTCTGCACATTAGTCACACATTACTCTCTCTCTCTCTCTCTCTCTCTCTCTCTCTCTATATATATATATATGTATATATATATATATATATATATATACATATATATATATATATCACATGGTGTACACCTGTGGCTAATACAAGAAACTCTGTAGATTCTATAAATAGTGTTATGGAAAAATATTCTATTTTATTCATCTTCACTAGAAGAACAGAACCAATAAAATACATATGGAGTTTATTTGGTTGGTTTGCACAATAGGCGACAGGTACAAAAACACACACTAGGTGCTATATAGAATCATTGTGTAAAACTATAAAAATCAAATCTTAGCCCGAGGTTAAAAGTCTAGAACACTGCTTCATTGATTTGCTGATATTGTTCACCCAAAAACACCAACGAAGATAGTTTAATGATCTTGGGTGATAGAAGACTGAAGCAGAAATAGACACTTGTTCAGAGAGATAGATGGTTGAAAATTGATATTTTTCCTCTTCTAACACGTTTCCATAGAAGCCACCAATTTATCAGATGATACTGCCTGAATCTATGTCAGGACTTTTACTCTCAGCTATGCCTCAAATATTAATTCTCTCTGGAAATGGCCTAAAAGACACACTCAAAGCTATGGCTCATCATATGATAGGTGATTCTGCATATGGTCATGGTTACAGTGATGATTAATTATCACAATAATGATATAATAAAGAAATGAAATATGAATAATGTTGGTTAGTAATGATAAGATTAAGGTACAAGAATAGATATTTTCAATTTTTTTGTCAGTGAACAAAAAAGGCCTGTATGGAAATGACTTTACACATACTCCTGGCAACATAACAAGGCTAACAAGACCCTCCTCTAAAAATCTATTTAAGAGAAATATCCAGAAGTGACAAGTGTAGCTACGAACTGCTCTACCTGGCTTCTTTGTTCCCAGAATAATGACTCTGAGGCTTAATTATTTATGACTAAATACCTAGGCCATAAGCTTTGTTTTATTCTTCCTCCAACTAGCTCAGAATTTACATAATCCATTTATTCTCTATGTCTGCAACATGGTTACCTCTCCTCAATTTATCCACCTGATTTTCTCAAAGTTCTGGGTGAATCTCCTGCTCCTGTTTCTCAGAATCTTATCTCTTTCTACTGGATGTCTCACCTTCTAATCCTGCCTCAACTTATTTGGCATGAGTGTGAAGAACTGAGGCAGAGGAGTTATCAGTATTTCAGAAAAGGAAGTTAGAACGTGAAATTGGTGCATGCAAAGGGATTTATAAGCAGGAGTATATTGTCCTCGAGGAATAAAATCTTTTCTTCTTCAATAGTTTGAACTCTGACCTGGATGGTCAGCATTTAAGGAATACCTACAGCTCCTAAATTTACTTTGACAGTCTAAATATAAGGAATTTGTGTTGTAGGGAATGCAGCACCCACCACCACTATCAACCTAGCTTTCCTCAGTGCCTTCAGTAGGTCCATATAAAGCCAGAAAACCTCTTATTTTGTAGCGTTCTACAACATGATACAGAAAGCAGTGGAAAGTAGATCAGAGTTGGAAGAAAGGCAAGCAGAAACTAGCATACCCTTTGAGCCTGGGCTCTTACATCAGAAGCAATTAAAGCAGCAGTAGTTAACAAGAACCAAATAAATACCTAAGCATGTTTATACATGAGGAGCCAATAAGATTTCATCCATTAAAAATTCAAATGCCTATAAAGCTAGAAAGCAATTTAATATTTTTAATCTATTACCTCAAAGACAGGTTTGTGTTCATGCAGTTATTTATATTTTATTTCACACACACACACACACACACAGACACACACACACACACAGAGAGAGAGAGAGAGAGAGAGAGAGAGAGAGAGAGAGAGAGAGAGACAGACAATCAGACAGACAGACAGACAGACAGACAGGGGTGGGGAGTGTTATCCTGAGGGCTTAAAGACATGTCTATGTTCTTTAAATGAATAACCTTGCTTATTGTCTATTATTCTTAATTTTGGACCACGAGTACAATTTAAAAAATCAGTAAATTGACTTTTATTTTCTATACTTAAAGTTCAGGTAAAATGAGAAGCACCGACATCCTCCCAATGCCAGTAACAAGAGCAATATAACTGTACACATTTTATTTCATTTTATTTTACTTTATTTGTACTTTCTTTTTTTTACAATAATTTTTGTTTTATTAAACCAAATCATAATTTTTACTTATTCACACAGGGGTTATAAACACACAAAAACAGGCAGGATGTGGGGAAGGGAGGAGGGACTCATGGCTCCACCTATATAGATAATTGAGGGTGGCCTTGTCAGGTATCAGTGGAAGTGGAGGACCATGGTCCACGAAAGTTTGGATTCCCTAGTGTTGGGAAATTCGAGAACAGGGTAATGGGATTGGGAGGATGTTCGGAGCACACCCTCATAAAAATAGGAGGAGGGGGTATGGGATAAGGGGTTTTGGGGGAGAATGGGAGAGGAGATAACATTGAAAGGTAAATAGGTAAAATATCCAATAAAAAAAAACAGATAAAGGGTCTGGAAAAAATTTACTTATTTCAAATTATTTTCAAAAGTTTCAAAAGTTTATAGGAGATGCCAATTGGCTAAGATCTTATTTTAAGCTCTCCACAAAAGAATTTAAGTCTCTGTTTAGTATTCTCAAGAGAGATGTAAATCCTAATTTCAACAATTGTCAACAATTAATTGACAAAAGAGGAGTAATTTTACAAAAAAATAGAAGAAGCAATTATTAATAGATATATTATATAGACTGACTAGTTGTTGGCTGTTCTATAACAGTCCTTTGATAAAAGAGATTATTAATAAAGATTTATATTTCTTTAAATAGTGTCTTCATGACTCTCTGTCTGTGGAAGGAGTGGCTGCTGGCACTTCTGCCCTGATTTTATAAGAACTCTGAAAAATTGGCTTTAAAAACAAAAGAGTGGGAACTGTACCCCCCCCCAAAGGAATCTCCCGAAATACTCTCCATCATGCCTTGTTCACTTTTAACTCTCTAAAACTGAAAGCTCAAAGCAAATCTGCTGCTGTCTGCCTCTGGCATCGCTGAGACCAAAACTATGCCACAGCTATGTGGAAGGACCTTCTTACCCTTTAATGGAATGGCCTAGACCCAGTTCTCATATGCAGCCAAGGATTGATATGCCTGTTTGATACCACAGAAAGTACAGCTAAATGGCTGCCAAAAAGATTAATGAAATAAATAGATACCCCCACAAAACCAGGCCCAACTGTAAAAAAGATGAATAACAATTGACATCCAGGGAAGAGAAATCTCCCTGAGAATTCCCTTCTTTTTTTCCTTTCCAGGTAAAAATGAATCACCCATGATGTCTGCTGTTAGAAGTTCTAATCCTGATGCTGGCCTCCGGACTTATACCAATCAGACCTTCAATGGGCCATTGACAAGGACATCAAACAGCTAGAGACTGACATCACTAATCTGAAGAAATCCCTCATTTTGTTGTCTGAAGTGATCTCCAAAAATTGCAAAGAACTTTATTGGACTTGATTTACTCTTTTAGAATAGAAAAGACTGTGTACAGCTCTTGACTGTGTACAACCCTTAAAGAAGAATGTTGCTTTTACGTAGACAAGACAGGGATGATAAAGAGAGCATGAAAAATATCAGAGAAGGCCCTGAGAGAAGACAGAGAGAGAGAAAGAGAAAGATGAGAGCTGGTACAAGAATTGGTTTTCAACCTCTCCATGGTTGTCAACTGAACACATTTTAAATCAGCGAGAATCATCAAAGCAGTACTGTCTATTTGCTTTTAAAAATGAGTGTCCACATTCCAGAGTAGGATAACTAAAAACCATAGGAAAAAAATTAAGGTAAAAATTGCAATTCAGAACGACAATCATCGTCAGCCTATTTCCAAAATCAAAGATACCCAGTATTCAAAAATCCCAGAAAAAATTTTACTCATACAAGAAGAACCAATGATATTGACTAATTCCTGCCTCACCAGAGTTTTGGAGGCAGAAAAGAAAATCAAAAAACAAAAACCAAAAAACAAATCCAACAAAACCAGCATCAACAAAAACAAATGCCACGGATCATCCTCTAACAACATTTCACTAGAAAGACAGTAAAACTAACAAACTTCGAGCACTTGGTTTATATGTTTCGAACTAAGTAGCATCAAGGCAAATCTTAGGTCAGGCTTCTGAAAACTAGAAACTGAGGTTGAAAACCAGGTGGCCTCAAACTCGCTGAGAGAATGTGCTGACTGAGGGAAAGCTCCAAGGAGACTCTAAAATGGCTGAATGCAGGATGCAAGGAAATGGAAACGGCACAGACAAGACTGGTTAACCTGATCCATGATGGGTTCGGAACTCAAAGCAAACTGTAGAACTAAAGCCTCTTCAGGAAAAAACGCTGGACTCGCGTTAATCGGATAGTTGATGAGTGGTGACGAAAAACATATGTGAGGCTGCTCTCAGGAAGATTTGCGTTTGTATTAGTTACACGTCCTTGTTTGTGTGAGAACACACTTGATGAAATGGCTTTAAAGATTGTAGCAGAGGATAACCTTGTCGGGAATCAGTGGGAGGAGAGGCCCTTGGTCCTGTGAAAGCTCGATGCCCCAGTATAGGGGAATGCCAGGGCAGGAGGCAGGAGTGGGTGGGTGGGTGGGGGAGCACCCTCATAAAAGCAGGAGTTGGAAGGATGGAATAGGGGATTTTCAGAGGGGAAAAGGTAAAGGGATAACATTTGGAATGTAAATAAATAAAATATCCATAAAAAAGGAAAGTTTTATGTTTTTCATTAATTAATTAAAAACACAATAGTAGGAACTTGTGACAGCCTAGCACATGAACCTGCAGTCAGGAAGTAACAAGACGAATGCTGGTACTCAGGGCTTACTCCATTTTATTTAGTGCAGGACCCAATGCATTACACTCATGCTGTCCACATTTTAGGGTGAGTCTCTCACCTCAGTGAACCTAGTCTAGAAACTCTCACAGATATGTCCTGAGCTTGCTCCTAGTGTATTCTAGATTTCATCAACTTGACAATTAAAATTAACCACTATAGAGCCGTTCATAGCTGACTCTGATATTGAAGAGCAGAAAACCAACCAGAACCAATATGGTTCTGGGAGAAGTAGCCATGGCATCTTCCAGAGAGTTAAACACTGAACCCACACTTTCTGGTGCTCACAGAAGACCTGTGGACATCCATTATACTTTTCTCCGACCTCTGATACTTTCTTGCCTTTCATTCACATAGGAAGCAAAGTCTCATTTGTTTGGACAAGTGTATTCCCTACTGTTCCAGTCGTTTCTTCAACTGCTCAGTTTCATGAGTAGTGTTTGGTGTCCCTGCGAACACCAGCTCATTGTTGTGGCCTGCTTCACTATTTTGTGTCCTGTAATTACTATGGCTTTGGGGACTGTGATGTAAAGGATAAATCTAAAATTCACCTTCTAGTCCTAAGTGTCCATTCTATTTGTTCCTAACAGAAGGCACTGAAGAAAATATTTAGACTAAAAGAATCCACTTAACAGTATCACACTGAAAATATGAAAAATAATGGAAATGAAGAGCTAGACCACAGGAGGACATTCAAATAATCGCATGCTTTAAACAATGCAGTCTGTGGATTCCTGCTGGAAGATCTAAGTGGGTCACCTAATCCGTTGCTTGCTGTGCTGTTGGATATGAAGCTTGATAAAGTACAGGGGAAGAAACAGTTTGAATACCATCTCCATAACAACAGAGAAGAGAATAATTACAAGAGACCCTTGCCTGACACCTCCACAGAAGTAGTTTTAACCTCAAAAAAATGAGGAGTGACACAGCAAACTACAGCTGACTTCTGTACAGCAGGATCCAGGAAGAGACTTTCCTTTTGTGGAAGACAGAAGACTTTGATCCATGGAGTGATTCCCTGGAAAAGCCAAAGGAGTAAACTAACTCCTGCAAGAATAATGCAGATAAAGCTTTAAAGGTGATGCAATTGCAGTGCATACTCGAAGAAAGTTGAGACAAGATGACTAGGAAGCAGTAAGAGACTGGCATATTGCTGATTTACCTGTTTTAGCAATGATGCATCATGCCTTAGATGCAGCGTCGTGAATTATACAGTGGCATATAAATAAAATAACACTTAAAAACAGCTTTTGTTCTATATTTTAGTGAAATGCAAAAAAAAACCTAATTAATTCATCCAGGTTAAACATTTAACTCCATTTCTTGCCAATCCTAACTAGGTTTCCTTTCTGTATTTTCTTTTCTTCAACAAATATTTTTTTAAAAATATCTAAATAATCTTATTATGTTTATTTTTGTAGATATTCAAAGGAATTTATCTAGAAGAATTATCTTGAGAAACTTTTGCCAGTAGAATAGGAAGTTTCTTTTTGTGTGTGTGAAATCTGACTGTATTAAGTAACCTAATTTAGAAACTCTGACCTGGGAATATTTAGACTTGACCTTTTGTCAGCAGCAAGGGAACAAAATCCAGCTCCACAATGCTGCCCTCAGCAGCCAGAGGAATTTCCATCATCATTTAGGGACTGTCACTGGAGATTCATTATAGAACCCAGGGTTCTTGGATTCATTATAGAAAAGAATTTCAGACCAGCAAGAATGAAGCCAAAAGTTGGAGATTTTACTTAAGATTTTTAACATAGATTTTAAACTCTCCTGCCACAAAAGGTTTCAGACAGGGTCTGGGGTGAGGAGCTGCCCATCTTTGCCTTCTTGTAACTCCTCATATCTCCTTAACTTCATGGCTAACCTCATGTTGATTTTATTCTAGAATTCTCTACAGAACCTAGTAATGATGAGAAGTTATAAGCTTTTGCCCTCTCTTTTTGCTAATAAATAATGTATTTTAAAGACTTCCAGTAGATTATCCATTGTGTTACTAATTACATCTGCCTTGGGTGTCCATAGGATTCAAAATCCTGAGACTTGCTTCTTCTTCAGGCCCTCTCTCCCGAAGCCTGGAGTTTTCTTATGGGAATTCCACCAGGCTTGAAAGTTCATCTGTATTGAACAACAAGAATTCCATTTCTTTTTGTAGGCAAATTATACAGACAACTGAAAATTCAATTTACATACAAGAGAAAAAAAGATCATTCAAAAAAAATCTCCAGTCTTACACAATACAGCCTACATGTCATGCAACATGAATTGGGGATGCTAGGTTTTACAAGTGAAACGCCAAGAAGCTAATGAAAGAGTAGCAATTCAAATAACGTATGTGTAAATTTATCTCACATTAAATGAATCCATTCCTAACATCTGAAACACGATTTATGTTTTTTTTTCTTAATTTGTGGCATAATTAAATTATAATTTAGGCCAGCCTATTGGAAAGAGATGTGATTGAATGCAACCAGTCCTTAGAAGAGGTCTGTCACTCACTGCTGGTGCTGCCCTTTGAAGAGCATCAAAGCATCATAAGAATGAGTATGAGTCATACTTAATTGAGAGCCCAGCCCAGCCTTTCACCAGTTATCATCAGCTATGTATGAATTTGGGTGGACTGTGGAAATTCAATAAGCATTTGCTTCCCTGTTTTTAAAAGGGAGTAATTGCAACAATAATTTACTTCTCCAGGCATTAGTGAGGACCTGATGAGCTAACGTGAGCAGTGTTCTCTGCCCAGTTCCTGACACACTTCGAGTGATGAACAAATGACGGGAAATATCACATGGGAAAGGATGCAGTTCAATGTTTTCATGGTACTCTACTAACAAAATATGACTGTGTAATTCCAGTTCAATTGAAATTATTTTGTCAACAGAGGCTTTCTATTTGTGGTTAAAATAAAATTAATTTTTTTTTGTATTTGAAATCTGCATGATTTTTTATAATGTTGCCAAAAATTGTACAGACTACATTTCACAATAAACAAATTTCCCATCATCTCCCTCCTCCCAACCCACATTCAACTTTTATCTGCACCACTCACCATTCCACAAATGGCACATGTCCATGTCTTATGCTCAGGATAGTACCATTTCTTCTCTCTGGGTGGCCCTCTCTTTCTCTTGTTTTACCTCTTGCCAAACTTTTTGACCTAGCTCAAGTACCTTCTCCTGTAACCTTCAACATTGCTTCTAGGACCATAAGCAAAAATATTTAATGTTTCCTTTTTATGTCAGTTATCATAACAAAACATGAAGGAGGATGTTCCCATCTCTGCCTCCAGAATGTGGTACATAGACTTATGGTAAGCATGGGTATCATGGTAGTTTCCATTTCCTGCTTGCTAATACCTGATGTATTCTTGTACCTGCTTCCTAATATCTGATGTGACAAGTTAGTCAATAGCCAAGAAACACTTAAAGAAATGTTCAGCATCCTTAGTCATCAGGGAAATGCAAATCAGAACAACTCTGAGATTTCACCTTAACATCTATCAGAATAGCTTAGATCAAAAACTCAAGGGACAACACATTCTGGTGAGGATGTGGAACAAGGGCAACACTTCTCCATTGCTAGTGAGAATGCAAACTTGTACAACCGCTCTGGAAAACAACTTGGCAGTTTGGGGAAAATTGGAAATAGATCTACCTCAAGACCCAGTTATACCACTCCAGGGCATACATATCCAAAAGATGTTCCACCATAACACATCTTCCATTATGTTCATAGTAACTTTATTTGTAATAGCCAGAAACTGGAAATAACCCAGATGCCCCTCAACTGAAGAATAGATTTTAAAAAAAAATGTGGTTCATTAAAAACAGGGAATCATGAAATTTTCAGGCAAATGGAAGGAACTAGAAAATAACTTTCTGAGTGAGGTAACCTAGACTCAAAAGGACATGTATGGTATGTACTCACTTATAAGTTGGTATTAGTTATAAAGTACAGGATACCACACTATAATCCACAGACCCAAAGAAGTTAAATAACAAGGAGGACCCAAACAAGGATGCTTGCATCTCACTCAAAAGGGGAAATAAAGTAGTAATCAGGGACAGGTGGAGTGAGGGAACTAATTGAGAGAGAGGATGGAGAGGGGAAGGGGGGATCAGGATCAGGGAAAAGAAGAGAGAAAAATGAAAGAGTGGATAGAAATCAGGCTGATATGGGGAGAGATGGTACTGTGTGTGGGGTAGAATACAGGTAACATCTCTAGGACATACCAGAGCTCTGGAATGGGGAAACCTCCTATGAGTCTATGGGGGTTACTCTATCTGAGACTTCTAGCAATGGGGGTATTTGGAACCTAAAGTGCCCCCCTCCTGTAGCCAGGCAGGATTCCTAGTAGAAAGGTAAGGATACCAATCCACCCACACAATCTTTAACACAAAATTTATGCTGCCTACAAGAAGCATAGGGACAAAGTAGGAGCAGAGACTGAGGGTATAGTCAACCGATAACCAGCCCAACTTGAGACCATTCCATGGGCAAGAACCAATCCCTGACACTACTAATGATACTCTGATATGCTTGCAGACAAGACCCTGGCATAACTGTCTTCTGAGAGGCTCTGTCCAGCAGCCTATGGAAACAGATGCAGAGATCCACAGCCAAAATAAATCAGAGCTCTGGTAGTCTTGTGAAAGAGTTTGGGGAAGGACTGAGGGACCAAAAGGAAATAGGAACTCCACAAGAAGACCAACAGAGTCAATACTTGAGGTCTCCCAGAGACTGAACCACCAACCAAAAAGCACACATAGGCTAGACCTAGACTCCATACACACACACACACACACACACACACACACACACACACACACAAATGTAGCTGATGTGCAGCTCAGTCTTCCTGAGATTCCCTCAAAAATTTAAGTGGCTGATGTTCCTAAATCTGTTGCCTGTCTGTGGTTCACATTCCCCTAACTGAGTCGCGTTGTCTGGCCACAGTGGGAGAGGATCGGCCTACTGTTGCAGTGACTTGATGTGCTAGGGTAGGGTGATACCCAGGAGGGCTTTCCTCCTCTCAAAGAAAAAAGAAAGGGGGAATGGGGAGGGTCAATGATAGTAGGAGACCTGGAGAAGGGTAGGATGCAATCTGCAAATCAAGTGAATAAATACATTTATGGAAAAAAAACACCTAAAGGAGTTTGTTGTAATATTTACCGGTCTCTGGCTTTAACTTTATCCAAACTGTCATTACCTGCAGAATGTTTTCTCCACACCCATTGGCCTTCCTTATCTAGTTTTAAGGAGGCAGCTAGACTCATATTTCATGTAGCTCAATCCTCCCATCATTTTCAAAGTAAATCCAAAATCATCATAATTCTCCCAGTCAGGACCTCACTGTTTTAATGAGCCTCAGTTCTTCTAATGATTACATCACTCCACTCTCATTGGCATCCTCATTAAGGCAACACATCCAGCATGCACTTGCTTCAAGGCCTCTCCACTTACAGCTCTCTCTGCCTGACAAGCTCTCTACTCACCTATTTGTGCATCAACATCTTTCACTTAATTTATATCTCCAAGGTTGTGTCATTGCCTTGTATAACCTTCTCTAGTTAATTTCTATAGTATAACCTACCAACTACTATACTCAAATACTACGTTCTCGGTCCTGGTATTGTTCTTTGCTTTTTCTCTCTAGTTTGCTTATATGAAATATGTTTACTTTGCATGCATTCGGGTTTGGGTTTTTTGGTGTCTTTTTTTTTGTCTCTACTAATTTTGAATAAACATTTGGTATATATGCAGCATTATTATTATTTTCTTCTGATTTAATTAAGAGTTTTGAGTTGATTTGTGTTGCAGTGATTACTCTTATTTTGACAGCAGAAAGAACATGAAATGGGGAAAAAGCAAACACATACGGCTGAGTCACTCTTACTTAGGAAATGATTGGCTATAGTAGAAGAAGACCAACAAGCTTTGAAAACTAAAATAATCAATTGGTCTCAGTGTTTTCATATGTACATCCCCTCCCCCTATTCATACATCTACCTCTGCCATTTACACTAATCAATCTTGAATTCTTTCTGAAGTAGAAAGTAGTTTTATGGAAACGCTCTCTGCAGAATGTCCCCAAATTCTTCATTAGACACAAGGAACATCTCACTGTGTCCTCCAGTAGGGACTTCTCAGGAAGCATCAGATTTCACGCATGCTAAAGCCGGAGAGGATTTGAATTTTGCCAGAGATTAAAGTCTTAAAATAGAAAACTAAAGTTCTGCTGTGGATTATGAAACTTCAGCAGGAAGGGGCAGGAGCTGACATTTTCATGTTAACATTTGTTAACCCTGAAACCACATTAGCCAAGTCATCTTCCCTGGTGCTAGCTAGGAAGCAAACCCAAAAACTAATTAACCTTCCCAGGACTTGAAACCTAGCTTCTGTTAAGCATCTTCATTGAGTATACAGTGAACACTGTACAAGCACCTATCATTTCTTTACATCACATTGAGGATTTTCTGGCTCAATGGAAATGTAATAAACTTTAAATAAACTTCTTACAAGATTTCTACAGTTGCAATTCTATTAAGCTTCCTTGCAATTTCTCCCATTATTTTCATAGTCTAGAATTTCATGCAAATACCTACATGTGGAGGCCATAGTAAAATGACAACTCTTATCCATTAAAATTATAAAATATTTTTAATGTGAATTTGAAATTCCCTTGTCACAGTCACTTATGGTAATGCATACATATCTTTAATCCCAGCATTCTGAAGGAAGAAGCAAGTGGTTCTCCGAGTTCCAGGCTTGCCTGGTCTACAAAGCAAGTTCCAGAATATCCAGGGATACACGTAGAAACCCTATTTTGAAAACAAAAATAAAATATAAAAAAAGACAGAAAGAATGAAATTGCCTTGTCATGATACCTCTAGTTTCGTGTGCCCTCAAATAAAGGAGTTGATGGATTCTCCCCATGTCATACAGCTTCTTGATAACCAAATGCATATCACCACTGCCTTGAATAAACATGGAACAGGGTTCGTAGTTCTGTATCTTGAATAAAAAAGGTGCTTGGTCCTACCTGCAACAGAAATCATACCATGAGTTGTTTTTCTAAAAAGAGTGACCAATTAGCTTTGATGCTGTCAGAAATTCCTATCTACATTCATAAGTCAAAGAATAGTTTTTAAAAACATCTTATTAAATATGTAAGGCTCAGTTATTAAGCAATATTCATGCAAGGCAAAGTATTTTTGACCCTTCACAATCATAAGAAGTACCAACGAGATGAATTATGCAGAGATCTTGTAGGAAGAGCAGCAAGCAACGGAGGATTAAACCCTTCATTCTAGGAGTCTGCATCAAATAAGAAGGACCTGGCCTGAAATTTTAAAACACACGGGTTTTTAATAATTTTCATTGTTTATGAAATTTCAAAATAATTTATTTCTGTGACCCAAATGACTCAAGATGAATAGTGAGACTTTTAAAAAAAGTTAAATAACAAAAGCAGTTCATAAAACTTTTGTGATAATAGTCACAGATAAAATACCTTGGTGTGAACCTAACCAAGCAAGTAAGAGACCTGTATGACAAGAACTACATGCCCCTGAAGAAAGAAATCCAAGCAGATCTCAGAAGATGGAAAGATCTCCCATGCTCATGGATTGGAAGGATTAATATAGTAAAAATGGCTATTTTGCCAAAAGCCATCTACAGATTTAATGCAATCCCCATCAAAATTCCCACTCAATTCTTCACAGAGATAGAAAGGGCAATCTTCAAATTCATTTGGAATAACAAAAAACCCAGGATTACGAAAACTACTCTCAGCAATAAAAGAACTTCTGGGGGAATCACCATCCCTGACTTCAAGCTGTACTACAAAGCAATAGTTGTAAAAACCGTGTGGTATTGGAACAGAGACAAGGGGGAGGATCAGTGGAATAGAATAGACGACCAAGAAATGAACCCCCATACCTATGGTCACTTGATCTTTGACAAAGGAGCTAAAACCATCAAGTCAAAAAAAGACAGCATTTTCAACAAATGGTGCTGGTCCAACTGGAGGTCAGCATGTAGAAAAATGCAAATTGGTCCATACTTATCTCCTTGTACAAAGATCAATTCCAAGTGGATAAAGGACCTCCACCTAAAAGCAGCTACACTGAAACTAATAGAAGAAAAACTGGGGACAAGCCTGGAACATATAGGCACAGGAGAAAAGTTCCTGAACAGAACACCAATGGCCTGTGCTTGAAGACCAAGAATTGACAAATGGGACCTCATAAAACTGCAAAGCTTCTGTAAAGCAAAGGACACAGTCAATAGGACAAAGCGGCAACCAACGGATTGGGAAAAGATCTTCACCAACCCTACATCTGATAAAGGGCTAATATCCAAGGTATACAAAGAACTGAAGAAATTAGACTCTAGGCAATCAAAGAACCCTATTAAAAAATGGAGCACAGAGCTGAACAAAGAATTCTCAACTGAGGAAGCTCGAATTGTTGAGAAGCACCTAAAGAAGTGTTCGGCATCCCTAATCATCAGGGAAATGCAAATGAAAACAACACTGAGATTCCACCTCACACCAGTAAGAATGGCTAAGATCAAAAACACAGGTGACAGCACATGTTGGTGAGGATGTGGAGAAAGAGGAACACTCCTCCACTGTTGGTGGGATGGTAAACTGGTACAACCACTATGGAAAGCAGTCTGACGGTATCTCAGAAAATTGAACATAGTGTTACCTGAGGACCCAGCTATTCCACTCCTGGGCATATACCCAAAAGACGTTTTAGCATACAACAGGGAAACATGCTCCACCATGTTCATAGCAGCCTTATTTATAGCACCCAGAAGTTGGAAAGAACCCAGATGCCCTTCAACAGAAGAATGGATGCAGAAAATGTGGTACATTTATACAATGGAGTACTACTTAGCTATTAAAAACAATGAGTTCATGAAATTCTTAGGCAAATGGATGGAGCTGGAAAAATATCATCTTGAGTGAGGTGACCCAATCTCAAAAGAACATACATGGTATGCACTCACTGATAAGTGGATATTAGCCCAAAAGCTCACAATTTCTAAGAAACTACGTATAGACCACATAAAACTCACATAGAAGAAGGAAGACCAAAGTGTGGATGCTTTGGTCCTTTCTAGAAGGAGTATCAAAAGTTTCAACCAAAGCTCCCAAAATCTAAACAGCCAACCAGAGAGCACAAAGGGTGGGACTCATGCACCTCTATAGGGAATTGAGGGTGACCCTGTTAGACTTCAGTGAAAGTGGAGGGCCATGGTCCCCAAAAGTTTGGATCTCCTACTGTGTGGGAATTCTAGAGCAGGGAGATGGGACTGGGAGGATGTCTGGAGCACACCATCACAAAAATTAGGAGGAGAGGATATGGGATAAGGGATTTGGGGGGAGAATGGGAGAGGAGATAACATTGAAAGGTAAATATGTATAATATCAAAAAAACCCCACACAGATAAAGGGTCTAAAAGAGAGACAGAGAGAGAGAGAGAGAGAGAGAGAGAGAGAGAGAGAGAGAGAGAGAGTTTATTTATTTTACATTATTTTCAAAAGTTACTAGGAGTTGCTAATTGGCTAAGATCCTATTTTAAGCTCTCCACAAAAGAATTTAAGTCTCTGTTCAATATTCTCAAGAGAGATGGAAATCCTAATTTTTCTTAACAATTAATTGACAAAAGAGAGGTAATCTCACAAAAAGTAGAAGAAGCTATTACTAATCGATATATTATACAGTTTGATTAGTTGTCGGCGGTGATATAACAGTCCTATGACAAAAGATTATTAACATAGATTTATATATCCTTAAAGAGGGTCTTCATGACTCTCTGAGTGTGGAAGGAGCGACTGTTGGCGCTTCTGCCCTGATTTTACAAGAACTCTAAAAAATTGGCTTTAAAAACAAAAGGGGGGAACGGTACCCCCTCAGAAGGAGTCCCCCTGAAATACTCTCTATCATGCCTTGTTCACTTTTATCTGTCTAAAGCTGAAAGCTCATGGCAAATCTGCTGCTGACTGCCTCTGGCACCACCAAGACCAACAAAACTTTGCCACAGATATGGGGAAGGACCCTCTTACCCTTAAAGGGAATGGCCCAGACCCAGTTCCCTTATGGGGCCAAGGATTGATATGCCTGTCTGATACCACAGAAGGCACAGCTAACTGGCTACCAAAAAGATTAATGAAAAAAATAGATACCCCCACAAAGCCAGGCCCAACCATAAATACGATGAATAACAATTTACACCCAGGGAAGAGAAATCTCCCTGAGAATTCCCTTCTTTTTCCTTTCCAGGTAAAAATGAATCACCTGTGATGTCTGCTGTTAGAAGTTCTAACCCAGATGCTGGCCTCCAAACTTATACTACTCAGACCTTTGAAGGGCCACTGATAAGAACATCAAACAGCTAGAGATTGACATCACTAATCTGAAGAAATCTCTCGTTTCGCCGTCTGAAGAGACCTCCTAAAATCGCAAAGATCCTTATTGGACTTGATTTACTCATTACAATAGAAAAGGCTGTGTACAGCTCTTGACTGTGTACAGCCCTTAAAGAAGAAGGTTGCCTTTACATAGACAAGTCAAGGAGAGTTAAAGAGATCATGAAATAGGTCATTGAAGGCCCTAAGAAAAATCAGAGAGAGAAAGAGACAGATGAATGCTGGCACAAGAATTGGTTTTCAGCCTCTCCAAGGTTGTCAACCCTATTTTTTCCCATCTTGGGACCATTATTTGGGTTCTTTTTGCTTTTTTCTGCTGGCCCCTGGGCCTCAAATAGGCGGACTAACTCTGTGATACAACAGATAAATAATTTGGTAGCAAAACCTACTCAGATATATTATCATAAGTTAGCTATGGAGGACCACAAGACTCAAGATGAGGTTGTTACATTATACATGGTGTTCCCAAAACCCATCTCCACCCAACCTAAAAGGGGTGACTTCTGACCCTAGACCAAGCAGAGAGGGGTCACCTAGAACCTCCTCTGACAGGTGATCTAAATTCTTGCTTAGGCTGCAAGGCTAAGCACTGCAAGGGAATATAAATAAAAGATAAAAATATCTACCTGGGTTCCCTTAGGGACAAGCCTGACTGCATAGGGGTTGATGTCAAAAGTATCCCCTCTCCAGGAAAAAGACATTAGGATGGGTATGGCCCTCATGCCTCACTGGACAATGACAGGAGGATTGGAGCCATTACAAGGTCCCCTTCAAATACTGGAGGTCAGGCCTCTATTCCCACCTTCACAAGTTTAGAATTGCCACAGCCCTTCTATACTTAGAGAAGGGAGGAGATGTCAGGGGCAGCCCTGCTTACCCACTGAAGGCCTAACATCAGCCATAAGCCTAAAATCAGCAATAGGCCTGTTATACATGTATACTAACACGAAGTCTTGGGTCTCAGTGGAAAAACATTGAAACAGATGGCTATAAGCTAATGTAAACAGGCAGCTTTTGTGGAAATTTACAAGCCTGAATAGTCATAGACCTTGTAAATAGGTAGCCTTGGCAGACAATACCAACTTAGATAAGGACAATCGAGTCATAGGCATAGTCACAGTGACTTGTCCCCTGAATCTTCACCCAGCCGATACCCGGTTCTGATGATATCTGTATTCCCCCTGAACACCCACATTCCAGTCCCATTCCCTTCCCCACATCCTGCCTTTCTGTGTTTATAACCCCTGTGTGAATGAATTACAATTCGAGAAAAAATAAATTATTAGAAAAAAGAAAAAAAAACCTTTTGTGAAAACGGTGTCTAATAGAATTTGCAATTTTACATTGTATTTTTAAGATACATATTGTATTTCTTTGGTTTTAACCTTTACTTCCTTAATCTAAAAACTGGTGAAATATTAAGAAAGCAAAAAAAAAAAAAAAAAAACAAGACAGAGATGTTAAATCAGTGTAAAAAGACTTATGACTAAGTATTTGAAGGAATCAGAGACAAATATCTTTTATCTTTCTTTTTAAGTGGTAGAGGATATGAGATATGGTTCAACTATGTCTTAAAGAATGTAAAACCAAAAATGCAAAACAATTATTTTGTTTATTCTTTTCTTTTTTCTGTTCTGTGCTGGAGCTTGCAGACTCTAGGCAACTGCAATGGCACTAAGCACCTCGCCCTCAGGGTTGTTCTCGTCTAATGAAGCCTCTTCTATTAGGCATTTGCTATTATGGTACAATGCTATCACTAGCTACAAACAGATTATGAATTGTCACACAAATCCATGTAATTAAACATTTCTATAAAACCTTCATTTGAAGATTTGGTTCATATATCTTCAGATATCTGAAGTTTGGGAGTGCGTTCCTGTGTAATTTGCAGAGGGAAAGAGACTGTGGTATAGATAATAACCTGTAGTCTAGATTTTATGTGTTTTTAAGAAATATAATCAAAATATGACCTGAATTTGAAATGTCTTATCTTATAAGCATACTCCAATATGAATGACACCACCTAAGAGAATGCAATAGATTTTGAATAACAAGATCTATGTACAGGTGAAGCTTCCCAGTAAATACCTCAGGAGATGATATACAAGGAGAGACTAAAACTTGACTCAGACAAGATCTTGGCAAATGGCAGCTTCAGATTTATAGTTTTTACATTCAAAATTAACTATAGTTTTAACTACTTTAGAGTAATCTCTGACAGTGGCATACAGTAACCTCTCATTTTGAGGAGCTGAACTTTGACCTTCATATGTTTAAAGAAGAGGGTACCAAATAGTCCCTTTAGGCATCCGGGCAGTACTTGGCTGAGCTACTGTGTATATGTGCAATAATACTACTGCAATAATACAAACCAAACGAGCTGTGCCAACCCCTAAAGGGCTTTATGTGACAAAAGTAAAGAAAATGCAAAAAGTCAAAGAAACAGATGGTTGCTTATAAGGACGCAGAATTTTGAAACTGAAGAATGGCACATTGTTGAAGGGTGGGCTAAGCCAGTATGCATGAGGACATAGGCCCAGCTTCCCAACAGCTACATGATAAAAAGTAGAGTATGATATTACGTGCCCCTTATCCTAGCATTGGGTAGGTGTATTGGTCTATGTTCTATTGCTGTAATGTGATACCATGGTCAAGGCAGCTCTTATAAAAGAAACCATTTAATTGGGACTCGCTTATAATTTCAGAGGTTTAGTGCATTGTTATCATGGCATGAAAAAATAGCTGCACACAGACACACATGTTGCTGGAGAAGTAACTGAGAGTTCTACATCTGTATCTGCAGGCAGCAGGGAGAAAGAGACTCTGGGCTGGGTGTGTGATTTTTGAAGCCTCAAAGCCCATCCCCAGTGACACATTTCCTCCAACAAGGCTGAATACCTTCCAATCCTTTCAAATAGTGTCACTCCCTGTTGACTAAGTATCCAAATCTATGGAACTATGGAAACCATTCTCACTCAATCCACCACAGTAGGGGTGGACTTAAGGTGACCCAAAAGATTCCTGCCACTCACTGGGCAGATAGGCTGTCCCAGTTGGTTAGCTCCCAGTCCATTTAGAGTTGCCAGTTGACTCAAAAACTAAGGTGGAAAACAACAGAAGAAAATACCTAGTTCAACTTCTATCCTCCACATACACACTTTAGTATGGGTGTGTACACAGAGATATGTTCACATACAAACACACACATATAGTATAAATACATGAACACCCATTAATGGCACCTACTTGATAGGAAAATTAGTAGACACGTTAGACAGAGGAACATGCTATAGGGTCTTGTAAATGTTGGAGCCAGACAACTTTTTAACATAAATAATTTTGATAAATCCCAAGCAGTTATGTCTCAGGTCTCCCATTTTTAACATAAGGTAATGGTAGTTTCCCTCTGACGGGTTTGTTATAAAGACACAACTGTGATGATACTTATAAAGGCTTACAATAATGACAGGTACATAGTGTTGTATCATTGCTTAAATGAATTCAGAGAGAATTGCTATACTTGTTTCAGGGAACATTTTAGCCTGGGAAAAGGTTAAGTTCTCAAGTGAGAGAAAGAAAGAAACACCAAACAAAAAACAAAAACAAAACAAAAACAAAAACTTAGCAGCATCCAAAACCACTTGGCCAGACTGAACTAATCAGTTAAGCGTATGCCTACAAACATGAAGACTTTAGTCTGAACGCTGGCCCCTATGTAAAAGCCAGGTATAATATAGTCCCAGAGCTGGGAAGGCAGATAGGAGGCTCACAGATGCTTACTGGCCATCCAGTCAAGCCCAACTGTTTAGTTTCCATCCCGTGAGAGTCCTTGTGTCAAAGAATATGAATGGTGTTTCTGAAGATGACACCTTAGGTTGTCCTCTAGCTTCTCCTAACACACACACACACACACACACACACACACAAAATCAAGTTGCATAGGTATATGCATGGTGTGTATATGTATGGTGGTTGAAAGATGACTTTTAAGCAAGCCACATATGTGTCAACATTTACGTGATCTGGATAGCTTTTATAGGATGCGTGCTCACTCACTGAAGAAGTACCATCTACTTCACTTTGCAATGGACTGTTAAAAAGAAACTGGAATTTCAATGGGGAAAACTCTTACCTGTCAACCATCTGAAAAGAGACCCCTGGAATACTTCAGTGCTGGAAAACAAAATACATATCACTACCTTGAGGATGAAGGATTCTTTATTTTCCTGGCACAAGATCTTCTGTGAGATAGATAAGTTGACTCAGTCTTCAGATTTTGCTGTTTTGAATGTCATCCTGGCACCTTACAAGTTAACAAACATAACTACAATCACAACTCGACTACACCGTACTTCAGAGATTTCTGTAAAACCTGCAGCCTCCTTGAGCCTGCCTGGGGCGTTGAAGCAGTGAATATGCCCTACTAATAGGAGTTCTCTGATTCATTCCACTTAACGGGAAAGTGGTACTTATTGTTAGGACTATTTTCTAAAGATGAGAAATGCAGGTGCTGTTTTATTATGGAGAATAAAGCCGATTTCAGAAACCTGTTACCACTAGAGTGAAGTAAATGACAGTAGTTCAATTAAACTCTCGGTCTGAAAAGTAATTGCAAGACCTCATTTTTTTTTCCAGATTGGTCTATATAAATGCTCCATTTTTATTCTTAACTTGGTAGGATTTGTAATATCAATACATAATAGAGGTGTCAGTTCATTGAGTCATTTGTTCAAGAAAAAAAAATCTTTCTGTAGCTCTATACTCCCCATCAATGTTCGAGTCCACCTGCAACTTTCTTCTCAAGCAGTTCACCCTAAGGTAATTACTTCCCTTCATTTGTCTTTGAGTCCCAGGTTTAATAGATCCATGTAGTCTCTTTTTTAGAAAAAAAAATTCCAAACATGAAATATAAATGATAGATGGTGGTGGCTTTTCTCATTTGTCTTCATAACTAAGGTATCATCATGTCCTTTACAAAGAAAATTAAATTTCATGTCAGTCCGGCTTCCCTGGATTTCCTTCAGCAGTCACAGGCAGCGGGCTGTTACTGCTCCTTCTTTTCTCTGGGACTGAAATATTTTTAGGAGAATGTTCTGAGTGACTTACAATCAGGAAATGATTCAAGCTGTGATCCCTAGCTAACGTCTTGTTATCATCTCTACGCAGTTAAATGATTAGCAGCAGGGCAGAATAGCTACCCTCTCACCCAGCTATCAGTCGGCCGCCTGCTCTCAGGCGCCTGCCTGCCTCCACTATTATCAATAATGTGCTTCTGGAAAGACCAAAATGACAGGGATATCTGCCCTGCCCTTCAAGATTTCCATTAAAGTCAAAAGTGAAATGCAAAAACTTCCCTGCTTCTAAAGTCTTTTTTTTTTTCTTAGCCTTATGTTTTTATAGCCTCTTCTGGCTCTGAATTTCCTCATTTTTTTCTGGATCGTAAGACAAATCTTGGAACCATTTTCTTCCTTCTGCTTGGTGAAAACCCAGAAGTGAAATTTGTCCCTCTATGGTTTACGGCAACCCACACATTCAAGGTGATAACTCAAAATGACTGGAGCCCTAGGACTTTGCTTTATTTATTTTAGCAGTTTTTTCATTTTAAAATATACAGGCAGACATTGCTTGGCCATGTGTCTTCTAGAGCCACTCCCGTCTTTCTCCATCCCCATTTAACACACGAAGTTTTCAGTTTATCATTACAACCTAGAACTGCTGCTGCATATCTGAAAATTCCACTAAAATCCGATTCATCTGGACAGGCTTCATCCTCCCTGTAATACAAAAGCACTAAAAGGCAAATGGTCTGAAATCTTAAGAGTTTCATTCCCCCATACTACTTTCTGTGCGTAAGTCTCTGACCATTTTCCTAATGGTCATGATTGTTTTACAGACATTAGAAATGTCTTAAAATTGAGTCAAATACCCAACTTGGTGTGCTTTCCTCTGTTTTCCTTCTACTTTTTTGTCATCACTAAAACCAACTTACCAAAAAAATTCATTTCAACTTGGCAACAAGGAGGAAATCTGGGTCGTATTAATTATATGTATAATTTAAAAACTCCTTGGTTCCTTCGAAAGCATAACTGGTAGAATTTTTCTTTAGATATTGAAAACAGAGCTAGTGATTGTTTTCTGTATTTTTGTACATTTGATTATCAGTGCATCAAACAGAGTTTGTAATGTTTGAAAGCATAGCAGAGTAGTCAAGATTGACATAAGCCAAATATTATACACCATATTTTTTTTGCCCAGGCCATGGCCAACAAAATAGCTTCATAATAACATTGACAAAATATATTATTTCTCAAATTCAGTTTCTATTTTCTTCATAGGCTTATGAGTTTTTTTATATGTTCTTATATGACTCTGGAGGTCAAACCACAGCATTGTTCTCAAGGACTACCAGGCCATCTTCAGCCTCTCTTGCTTAACTGTACTCTCTGCTGATCAACTCAAAGGACCAAGGTGTTAGTCTAGGCTCCTTTCTCTGCTCCATCATCTCTCAATTCAAGATGCAGAAAAACACGGCTTCCTATTCTGCCATCTGTCATCTTCTTTAAATAGTCCCTCTCCCACCTCCAGCAAACCTTGCAGCATAATCAGCAAGTATCATTTATTTCTGATGCCTTCTCTATCTTGCTTGATTTTGATGAACCATGCCTATTTTTAAGTTCTACAATGAATCTCTGTTCCTTGAATATACAAAACATTAGTGCTGGTATCACATCTAGCTGCCTTGCTGTCCATTGACTTTTTGACTTGAAATAGTCCTCCAATGGTTTTTAGACATCCCTAGAGATTTTTCCTCTTCATGGACCTTTAAAGTTGTCCAGGCTTCATATTACCACTCAGCTCAGGCTTGATTTGTCAACAAGTGGTCATGAGAGAAGGTAGTACAAAAGATGGAGGCCAATCTTTCACCCAGTTCCAAATCTTCAAATATCTTGTTCTTATAAATAAGACATCTAAATTCTTTTTTTAGTCCTTTCTTCTTCCCTCCCTCCTATTTTTCTTTCTGTTCTTTATTTTGTCTATTTGTAAGCTAAGCCCTGGCTTTTATATGTCACATAAGAAAAGATTAATTCAATGTTAAAGTAATAATGAGAAAAAAATTTAAGTCAGAATTTAAACTCTGATTCTGAGAAACCCAAAGCCTCTTCTGAAACAGCCTTCCCAGAATTTCAGCTCACAGTTAACAGCCTTATAATTCAGAAACCAAAAGGAAAACTTCATGTTGAAACAACCATGTGGTAGGGATATAGTCCTTAGTTTTGTAATTTCTACATTGGAAATTTATATTGGATTGTATTATCTAAGAGTAACAAAGAGGGGAAATTAGTAAGAATAAACATCAGATGTATGAAAAGTTTAGATGACTTAAAATTGCTTTTGAAAGACAAGGATGCATTTTACTCTTACTACAACGAACCTCTTGGATGGCTGTCAGGCAGGGCATTTTATGAGCCTTCTCTATTAAGAAGTAAGGTCACCTTGGGCATTATGAGGATCACAATGGATACGTGTTTTTCTTTTAATCCTTCTTTCATATATTATATCTGACCACAGTTTCCACTCCTTTCCCTCTCCCCCAGTCACACACACACACACACACACACTCACTCACACACACATACACACACACACATAAACACACACACACACACATTCACTTCACCTCTCTCCCAGATCCAACCCTACTCTGATTCCCCTCAGAAAACAGCAGACCTCCCAGGGACTTCACACAAATGGGTCTTAAGAATTTCCAATAAGACCAGGCACATACCATGACATCAAGGATGGACAAGGCAAGCCAGTAGGAGAAGGGTCCCACAACTAGGCAAAAGACTCAGGAACAGTCCCAGTTCTCACTGACTGAACTCTGGCAAGAACACCAAGCTACTCAGATGGGAGAAACCAAAGGTGTCAGGGGCACCACGAGAACATGGCCCACATAATCAACTGACTGAGACTTATGGGAACTAGCAGAGATAAGGGATCCCGTAGGTGTAGGGAGCCTGACTTAGGTTCTCTTTGTATGTGTCATGGCAAAGTGGATTGTTTCCTAGCAACAGTTTTTTGATGCAGCTTTAATCTTGCTGAAGTTTTGAGCAAATGGAAAACAAAACAAAATAAAAAACACAGACTTTCAGACTGACATCTTCCTTAAGTGTTTCAGGATTACTTCCATTAATATATTTGAAAAAATTTATAAACAATCCTTAGATCATATATATATATATATATATATATATATATATATATGTGTGTGTATATATATATATCACAAATCAGATACACACGTATGCATATATGTGTTCTTCATGCTTAAGTCTTTTGTTCAAATACCACAAATCCCCTTCAAATGATCCCACAGTGAATCATCATACAACCTTAGCTTCATAGCTTAATTATTTAAAATACTAAACTTATTATAAAGTTAACATTGTGCTGCTGCAGTATAACCATATGTTTACTTTATGGGTAATATGTGTCTGAAATGTTTTAAGGTAACTAAATACTAGATCATAGATATGCTTATAATGTTGTTGCATTTTTAGATTTTCATCTCTGTGTGTTTACAACATCTTTATTTTTCTCTCTTGAATCCAAAGAGGTGATAGTAGGTCATATCTAAACATGACAATGTATGTGATGTTAGAAGACATATTATCAGCTGTTTGAACAGTTTATGTACCTGAGCCAAATGAACTGATTGAATGTGTAAGTTGTTTAGAAGGATCCAAAATTATAATGAAGAGAATAATAAAGGGTTCATTTTCCATTTTCTATTATTGCCATAAACATGTGATCTTTGAATCATCAAAAAAGATAATTTGGGAGTATTTGTGGTTTTGTTGTAGCTTTTATATGTTTAGTTGGTTTCATTTTTTGGTTTTTGAGACAGGGTTTCTCTGTGTAGCCTTGATTATCCTAAAATTTGATCTTTAAACCAGGCTGGCCTCAAACTTACAGAGATCTGCTTGCCTCTATATCTACAAATGCTGGGATTAAAGGCATGTACCCCACCATCAGGCTGAAAAGACAATTTTTATACAATTATTCAAAACTTATTATCAATGAATTATTTTCATATTCTATTGTTCTGTGTGCAGAAGATACTCTATATGTCTTTGTCAATTTCATTAAATAGAATCTCTTACTATTCTAATTACAACTAACAACAAATGGTAGACCAATAAAAATAATAATTCCTTCTAAATAGCTCCTTCAAAAAACATATCCATATTTTAAGTGGATATGTAATATTAACTTTATTGTCTAGCAACTTAAACTCTTTACCTTAAGCAAGTCCCTCCCACCCCACAAGTGTCTTTCCACATGGTGCGATATAACGTGTCTAGTTACTCTGGCAGTGTTCTTCCCCAAACTCCGCACACTAGTTCACTCATGAGAGGATCCCAGAAAAACTCAAATACAGGAATATTCTGTAAAATATTTGGCTAGCAATCTTCAACAGAATGGTGGTCGTGAATACTAAAGGAAGAGCAAGAAACTGTCAGAGGCCATAGGAGATGAAGTGGACACCACGACTCAATGTTCTCAGTGTAGTGTGGTATCAAAGAAACATGAGAGGAAGAACTGTAGAAACCTCAAGAAAAGGAACAATTCAGTGGTTCATTCAAATATTCATCTGTTATTTTTCATAAATTAAAAGAAGTTAACTCCAAGAGAAGTTGAGTGAAGAATAAGTAGGAATACCCTGGTGCCTTTGCAAATATTTTCTAGTTACTAACATTAAATCAAAATAGAATGTTTCCTCAAATTGACTTGTAGGCTCTGGGAGATGCTCAGTTGGCAAAGTGGCAAAGGACTTGCTGTGTAAGTATGTTGCTTTGAGAACCTGGGTTCAGTATGCAGAACACACATTAAAAAAAAATTAAGGTGGGGGGGTGACCACGTGTCATCCCTACTCTGGGCTCGCTGGCTACCCAGTCTCAGCCAATCAAAAAGTTTTAGGTTTAGTGAAAATTTCTATCTCAAAGAAAATACATAAATAAAATAAGATCCCAGAGAGTGATTAAGAAAGGTACCTGATGTTGACTTCTGGCAGCACGCACATAAACACAAATATGCATACACACACATTCAAAATCACACATATACAGAAACAAATGCAAACATTTGGAAACACACATAAATACACATATGTATGCACACTCAAAGTTGTAAAAGGCTTATTTATAAGTTATTAATTTGTCATAGTTTTAAAAATTGAGAATGATTCCAGAAGTTCCATATATATATATATATATATATATATACATATATATATATATATAAATTTGTATCTAGAGATACTCACGGAGACACAGATAATCAGACACTCATTCTTTAGTTTTCTCAGTAAATGGGAGATGGCAGGGAAAAGAAGCATGGTGTGCTTTAACACAGATAATGGAATGTACATAAACTCCAAAATCCTAGTGAAAACTGAGATTTCTGTTTAATATTCACAATTCTTTCTTTGCAAAACCGATTAGCTCACTTTTCCATAATGCATCAGTGCAGAGTGACATCTATAAAAATGTATCTTGCTAGTTTGTTCCCTCAGAAATTTTTATTCCTTATCCCATCTGGCTTTGCAAATACATAAAATTTATGTGTTGAATCGCATTATTTAAAGTGGTTTCCAACGACATTCACTGTCTGAAAGCGCGGCTTAACTGTTACAGCATCTGATGCACATGGCTTCTTCAGTTCTCCTCCAATCAAGCCACCCATGTTTGGTTCTAACTGTTGCTTTTCATCGTCTGTGGAACAGTCTGCTCCATTTTCTCTCCGTCTGTTCATGCTTAGGCAAGCTACTGTTGAGCAATCGTATTGCTTGCTATTGCCAAAACAGGTTTTATTTTATGTAATTTCACACAGCTGAACTGCTCCCCTGACAGTAGCCATCCCACTAGGTCTTATCAAGATCACTGTGGAAGCAATGCAGGACATATAGATAAGACGGTAAGAGGTGACATCAAGAGACAAAGAAATACACTCTCAAAGCACATGCTTTTCTTTATCCTGCAGGGCTAGACTGCTACTCAGAAAGAGTGGAGATGCTGAATAATCATCTATAATTTTGAGCAGTAATTTTTTAAAGGGTAATTAGGAAAGTGAGTTTATACAAAAGCATTATACTTCTAGTCCTGTTTGGGGACATGCAGGAGTGACGAGATGCTGTATGGAAATCCTGTTGACTTTCTTCATGAATATCAACTTAAGATTGGCATGGTTTTAGTTGAATGGTTTTCTATTTGTTTGCATTTTAATTATTGTTTTTATTTCTTTTGCTTTTGAAAGTGAATGGAGCCCTTCCGCCCCTGCCTGGTCCTCTGGGCTGGAGCAGACACAGAGTCAGTCTGCTCCTGTCCTGTTGAGAAACTGAATCCTGAGTCATCCAGGAGCCACTGCACTCAGAGCAGCTGGTAAGAACTCCATCTCACTCCCTAAGCCCCAGAGACACATCTGGGAGCCAGGGACATTCAGGGCACAGCAGCTACCCAAACCCCGCCCCTCTGGAATTCCACTTCCCTTCCGCCCCTGCCTGGTCCTCTGGGCTGGAGCAGACACAGAGTTGGTCTGCTCCTGTCCTGTGGAGAAACTGAATCCTGAGTCATCCAGGAGCCACTGCACTCAGAGCAGCTGAATTCCACTTCCCTTCAGCCCCTGCCTGGTCCTCTGGGCTGGAGCAGACACAGAGTTGGTCTGCTTCTGTCCTGTGGAGAAACTGAATCCTGAGTCATCGAGGACCCACTGCACTCAGAGCAGAAGGATTTCCAGATCCAAGAGGTGGCCTGAGTCCCAGGAGTTCTTCCACCCAGGAGATTAGGAGCATAAGACCACAGAGACCTCTGGACTCTGAGGAGCTCTGCAATAAGCAAGATAACTGGAAATACAGACTCCAGTTTTACACAGTGAGGGCAGGTACCACTAGAGTTAACCAGATGGCGAAAGGCAAGCGCAAGAACATAAGCAACGGAAACCAAAGTTTCTTGGCATCATCAGTGCCCAGTTCTCCCAATATAGCAAGCCCTGAACACCCCATCACACCTGAAAAGCATGATTCAGAATTAAAATCACTTCTCATGATGATGATAGAGGATTATAAGAAGGAATTAAGTAACTCCCTTAAAGAAATACAGGAGAGTACAAGTAAACAGATAGAAGCCCTTAAAGAGGAATCACAGAAATCCCTTAAAGAAATGGAAGAAAACACAAAGAAGGAATTAAACAAAAACATTCAGGATCTGAAACTAGAAATAGAAACAATAAAGAAAGTTTCAAAGGGAGACAACCATGGAGATAGAAAACCTAAGAAAGAGATCAGGAGTCACAGACGCAAGCATCACCAACCGAATACAAGAGATAGAAGAGAGAATCTCAAATGCAGAAGATACGGTGGAAAATATTGACACAGTTGTCAAAGAAAATGCAAAATGCAAAAAACTCCTAACTCAAAACATCCAGGAAATCCAGGACACAATGAGAAGACCAAACCTAAGGATAATAGGTATAGATGAGAATGAAGATTCCCAACTTAAAGGGCCAGTAAATATCTTCAACAAAATTATTGAGGAAAACTTCCCTAACCTAAAGAACAAGATGCCCATAAACATACAAGAAGCCTACAGAACACCAAATAGACTAGACCAGAAAAGAAATACCTCCCATCACATAATAATCAAAACATCAGATGCACAAAACAAAGAAAAAATACTAAAAGCAGTAAGGGAAAAAGGTCAAGTAACATATAAAGGCAGACCTATAAGAATTACACCAGACTTCTCACCAGAGACTATAAAAGCCAGAAGAGCCTGGACTGACATCATACAGACCCTAAGAGAACACAATTGCCAGCCCAGATTACTATACCCAGCAAAACTCTCAATCACTATAGATGGTGAAACCAAGATATTCCATGACAAAACCAAATTTGCACAATATCTTCCCAGTAACCCAGCACTTCAAAGGATAATTGATGGAAAATGCCAACACAAGGAGGGAAACTACAACCTAGAAAAAGCAAGTAAGTAATCTTCCAACAACCCCAAAAGAAGATACAAACATAACTTTACCTCTAATAACAAAAATAACAGGAAGCAACAATCATTTTTCCTTAATATCTCTTAACATCAATGGTCTCAATTCCCCAATAAAAAGACGCAGACTATCAGACTGGATACACAAACAAGACCCAGAATTTTGCTGCATACAAGAAACGCACCTCAGTGACAAAGACAGACACTACCTCAGAATAAAAGGGTGGAAAACAATTTTTCAAGCCAATGGTCCCAAGAAACAAGCTGGAGTAGCCATTCTAATATCAAATAAAATCGACTTTCATCCAAAATTAATCAAAAAAGATAAGGAAGGACACTTCATACTCATCAAAGGAAAAATCTACCAAGGTGAACTCTCAATTCTGAACATCTATGCTCCAAATGCAAGGGCACCTACATACATAAAAGAAACTTTACTAAATCTTAAAACACACATTACACCTCACACAATAATAGTGGGGGATTTCAACACCCCACTGTCAGCAATGGACAGATCATGGAAACAGAAACTAGACAGAGACACTTTGAAATTAACAGAAGTTATGAACCAAATGGACTTAACAGACATCTATAGAAAATTTCATCCTAAAACAAAAGAATATACCTTTTTCTCAGCACCTCATGGTACCTTCTCCAAAATAGACCATATAATTGGTCACAAAACAAGCCTCTACAGATACAAAAAGATTGAAATAATCCCTTGCATCTTATCAGATCACCACGGACTAAGACTGGTCTTTAATAATGACAAAACCAATGGAAAACCCACGTACACATGGAAACTGAACAACTCTCTACTCAATGATGACTTGGTCAAGGAAGAAATAAAGAAAGAAATAAAAGACTTTTTAGAATTCAATGAAAATGAGGACACATCATACCAAAACTTGTGGGACTCCATGAAGGCAGTGCTAAGAGGAAAGCTCATAGCTCTAAGTGCCCACAAAAAGAAACTGGAAAGAGCACACACTAACAAGTTGACTGCACAACTAAAAGCTCTAGAACAAAAAGAAGCAAATACACCCAGGAGGAGTAGAAGGCAGGAAATAATCAAACTCAGGGCTGAAATCAACCAAATAGAAACAGAAAGAACAATACAAAATATCAATAAAACCAGGAGTTGGTTCTTTGAGAAAATCAACAAGATAGATAAACCGTTAGCCAGATTAACCAGAGGGCACAGAGACAGTATCCAAATTAATAAAATCAGAACTGAAAAGGGAGACATAACAACAGAAACGGAAGAAATTCAAAAAATCATCAGATCCTACTACAAAGGCCTATACTCAACAAAACTGGAAAACCTGGATGAAATGGACAATTTCCTAGACAGATACCAGGTACCGAAGTTAAACCAGGAGCAGATAAACCATCTAAATAGTCCCATAACCCCTCAGGAAATAGCAGCAGTCATCAAAAGCCTCCCCACTAAAAAAAGCCCAGGACCAGATGGTTTTAATGCTGAATTCTATCAGACCTTCAAGGAAGACCTAATACCAATTCTCTTCAAACTATTCCACAAAATAGAGACAGAAGGAACACTACCCAATTTGTTCTATGAAGCTACAATTACACTCATACCCAAACCCCACAAGGACCCGACAAAGAAAGAGAACTTCAGACCAATCTCCCTTATGAACATCGATGCAAAAATACTCAATAAAATTCTAGCAAACCGAATCCAAGACCACATCAAAACAATCATCCATCATGATCAAGTAGGTTTTATCCCAGGAATGCAGGAATGGTTCCATATTCGGAAATCCATCAATGTAATCCACTATATAAACAAACTTAAAGAAAAAAAACCACATGATCATCTCACTAGATGCTGAGAAAGCATTTGACAAAATTCAACATCCCTTCATGATAAAAGTCTTGGAAAGATCAGGAATTCAAGGCCCCTACCTAAACATAGTAAAAGCAATTTACAGCAAACCAGTAGCCAACATCAAGCTAAATGGAGAGAAACTTGAAGCAATCCCACTAAGATCAGGGACTAGACAAGGTTGCCCACTCGCCCCCTACCTATTCAATATAGTACTGGAAGTCTTAGCCAGAGCAATTAGACAGCAAAAAGAAGTCAAAGGGATACAAATAGGAAAGGAAGATTTCAAAATATTGCTATTTGCAGATGATATGATAGTATACGTAAGTGACCCCCAAACTTCCACCAGAGAACTCCTAAACCTGATAAACAACTTCAGCAAAGTGGCTGGTTATAAAATCAACTCAAACAAATCAGTAGCCTTCCTCTACATGAAAGATAAACAGACTGAAAAAGAAATTAGGGAAATGACACCCTTCACAATAGTTGCAAATAATATAAAATACCTTGGTGTGAATCTAACCAAGCAAGTGAAAGACCTGTATGACAAGAACTTCAAGTCTCTGAAGAAAGAAATTGAAGAAGATCTCAGAAGATGGAAAGATCTCCCATGCTCAAGGATTGGCAGGATTAATATAATAAAAATGGCCATCTTGCCAAAAGCAATCTACAGATTCAATGCAATCCCCATTAAAATCCCAACTCAATTCTTCACAGAGTTAGAAAAGGAAATTCTCAAATTCATATGGAACAACAAAAAACCCAGGATAGCGAAAACTATTCTCAACAATAAAAGAACTTCTGGAGGAATCACCATCCCTGACCTCAAGCTGTACTACAGAGCAATAGTGATAAAAACTACCTGGTATTGGTACAGAGACAGGCAGGAAGATCAATGGAATAGAATTGAAGACCCAGAAATGAACCCACACTCCTATGGTCACTTGATCTTTGACAAAGGAGCTAAAACTGTCCAGTGGAAAAAGGACAGCATTTTCAACAAATGGTGCTGGTTCAACTGGAAGACAACATGTAGAAGAATGAAAATTGATCCATTCTTATCCCCTTGTACAAAGCTCAAGTCTAAGTGAATAAAGGACCTCCACATAAAACCAGATACACTGAAACTAATAGAAGAGAAGGTGGGGAAAAGCCTCGAATACTTGGGCACAGGGGAAAAGTTCCTGAACAGAACTCCAATGGCATATGCTCTAAGATCGAGAATTGACAAATGGGACTTCATAAAATTGCAAAGTTTCTGTAAGGCAAAGGACACTGTCAATAGGACAAAACGACAACCAACAAATTGGGAAAAGATCTTTACCAATCCTTCATCTGATAGAGGGCTAATATCCAATATATACAAAGAACTCAAGAAATTAGACTCCAGACAACCAAATTACCCTATTAAAAAATGGGGTATAGAGCTTAACAAAGAATTTTCAACGGAAGAAACTCGAATGGCCGAGAAGCATCTAAAGAAATGTTCAGCATCCTTAGTCGTCAGGGAAATGCAAATCAAAACAACCCTGAAATTCCATCTCACACCAGTCAGAATGGCTAAGATTAAAAACCAGGTGATAGTAGATGCTGGCGAGTGTGTGGAGAAAGAGGAACACTCCTCCATTGTTCTGCAATGTTCATTGGACTGCAAGATGGTGCAACCACTTTGGAAATCAGTGTGGCGGTTCCTCAGAAAATTGGACATAGCATTACCCGAGGATCCAGCTATACCACTCCTAGGCATATACCCAGAAGATGCTCGAACATATAACAAGGACATATGCTCAACTATGTTCATAGCAGCCTTATTTATAATAGCCAGGAGCTGGAAAGAACCCAGATGTCCTTCAACTGAGGAATGGATTCAAAAAATGTGGAATATTTACACAATGGAGTATTACTCAGCTATTAAAAACAATGAATTCGAGAGGTTCCTAGATAAATGGATGGAACTAGAAATTATCATCCTGAGTGAGGTAAGCCAATCACAAAAGAACACACATGGTATTCACTCACTGATTATTGGATATTAGCGTAGAACCTTGAAATGCCCAAGATGCAACTCACAGGCCACATGAAGCCCATAAAGGCGGAAGACCAAGTGAGGGTGATTCGGTCCTTCTTAGAAGGAGCAACAAAATACTCAAGGGAGCAAATATGGAGACAAAGTGAGGGACAGAAACTGAAGGAGGGGCCGTCTCAAGACCACTCCACCTGAGTATCTATCCCATGTGCAATCACCAAAGGTAGATGCTGATGTGGAAGACAGGAAGTGCATGCTGATAAGAGCCTGATATGGATATCTCCTCAGAGGCCTTCAAGAGTCAGACATATTCAGAGGCAGATGCTCACAACTAGCCATTGAACTGATCATGGGGTTCTCAATAGAGGAGTTAGAGTGAAGACTGAAGGAGCTGAAAGGATTTGAGGCACCATGAGGAGAGCAACAATACCAACCAACCACAGCTCCCAGGGTCTAAACCACCAGCCTGGGAGCACTTAGGGGGGGATCCAGGGCTTCAGCTGAATATGTAAAAGTGGAGGGCCCTGCTGGGCATAGGTGGAAGAAGAGAACTTTGATCTCATGAAGGCTGGATGCCCCAGGGGGTGGGAATTTTGAGGGTGGGGAGGTGGGAGTGGGGGGGGTAGATAGAGGTTACATCCACAGAAAAGAAGGAGGAGGGACGAGGGGATTGGGGGTTCCAAGGGGGTTGTGGGGGATGGGGTAAGGGGACAACATAGGAAATGTAAATAAATCATCCAATAAAAAAAAAAAAGAAATCCTGAGTTTTGATTATTAAAGAAAAAAAAAGATAAAGTGTATTTTTTGATTGAAACTTTACAACCAATAAATCCATTATTATAAGAAAAAAAAAAAGAAAGTGAATGGAAATGACAGCTCTTTGTTTACATTGTACTCCACAGCTTTCCGAATGATTTCATGGCATGCGTATTTCAGAAATTGAACAAATGACTAGCAACTTTGTACGAATGTAGTAATGCATGGATCTTTGCTTGTACTTAGGACATTTAAGGGAAAATTTTAAAGATAAATTTGTTCTCTGAGAATGAGGCTGCCTTCTTAAGTGACAAAACTAAAAGTCTAAAATGACATTAAACATATGACATTGTTATTTAGAAAATTTTCTTCTTTCCTTTTGTCAATAGCACATCTGAAATCAATGATAGAGTATGTACTGTTTGCTTTATATTTCCTCTTTTATAGCTAAAATTATGTGTGATTTTGGTCTAATGAAAATCTAACTCTAAAAAATAACCTAATGATAATATAGATCAAAAATAATTGCTAGATGCTTCATACAATCCAACAACTTTCCAGTAGACCACAGTAGAACATAATATTTCTATGGGCACATACGCACATTTTTATAGTAAGTGTCCAGAAAACTGGGAGGTAGCACAAAGAAACACAGCAGGAGTGTTCTTGGGGAAGAAAATGTCCCAGTAGATTGCTGTCTTACCCACTTGGCCTATGTAAGCAGAGGAAATGAGCTAAGGGGGCCTCATGTACCCAATACATAATTCATTAGAGTAAAACCTTTATAACTGCCTCAGCCAAAACAGAATCAACCAACAGCCTGCCTTCTAGTCTCTGTTATTCTTTACAAGGGAACAATAGGATATTATCAATCCTACTCATATTATATAGAGAGGATATGAAAAATATCTTACATATATGATAAAGTTATGGGATACTTCTTATAAAATAGATTGATATGATTAAATACAAAATATATAATGGATGGGAAGTTTTAAGTATAAAATGTCACCCAAAGGCTAACATTTGAAACACTTGATCTTAGTTAGTGCTGCTGTTCTGGGAGACTCTGCAACATTTCCAACATAAGGCTTAGCTAGCAGATGTAGAGCAGTAGAGGCAGGCCTTGAGGAATATAGACTGAACCCACTGAGAAGTTGCTTCATAATTGACCACAATATGAATAAATTGCAAAGTTCTGTTGCCACGCCAAGATCTCCAGCCTTTCTAGCTGTTATGACTTCCCCCTTCATAGTGGACTAATATACCCTAAACAATGAGCCAAAGTGAATGCTTTCTCCATTAAGTTGTTTCATATCTTCTATCAGGTATATTGTCGCATAGAAGAGATAAGTAATACACTGGACAGTTTGTTTTAAAAAAAATGAGAGAGAGAGACTATTGGGTTATATGACACACATGGCTAGTGCTCTTTTTTTGTTTGTTTTTAATTTCTTTCTATATAGAAGATTCAGTGATTTGACGTATATATTTGAGATTTCTCTTTCATACAAGAATTTTGATTTATTTTTAACCACCACGTGCAGAAATTATGAAGGTTGTCATTTTCATGATGGAATTTTTAAGTATCAAATTTCCCACTGTTTCTTTCTTGCTACTAAAGAGTCCCCCGAAAATGTCAATCTGTAAGTTGTGAGGAGGCTGAAACTGTGAGTTACCATGTGACAGAGATCTGCTCCCTACCAGTTACTCTCAAGTATAACTGTTAAGCTAGCAAGAAATATACTTCCATGACACATATTTCAGACACTAACTTCATCCTGTCTTACACAATTAGATACTGACCCATCTGCCTATAAACATATAGGTAGGAAAAAGATCATCATCAAAATTATGTTTCATGAAGGAGTTGTGGCAAAGGAAAATTAAAAAAAACAGAAAGTAAACTTTTAGCTTTAAGAAATACATAACTAAGTTCTGAAGCAAGAAATGCAAAACATTAAATATGTCCCCATGTATGAGAAAAATGATAAGGATGCATGACTCTTAAAAGAGGACACTCAAAGCCTTCTTTGTTGAAAATAAAGATTTATGCATGATTTCTGTGATAAGGAAAAGCAATGTCTTAAGAGTGATGCCCATTTTGCCGATGAAAATACCAGATATTAAATTCTCCCTTAATGAACAGGAATGGAACTGGTCTCCAAGTTCATATCAGCTTCCTACTCTGAAATATTGGACTTACTCAGACACCATATCCAGTCCTGTATCCCACAGACTGTTACTAATTTCACCACTTCTTCCTAATCCGATCTTCTATCTTCCATAAGATTATTTTGGCAATATAAATCACTCGAAAAACACCTTGCATAGGTAGATTTTTTTTCTCATATTTTCTACTAAGGTCATTGCAAATAATCACCTGAGATCACCAGTGTAGAGCAAAATCTTTACTAAAGGACCAAATAAAGAACAACTAGGCAAGAAAGTGCTGGTGTTAAGGCCCAATCATAGAGAACATGTCTAGTATTTCCAAAGTCCTGGGGTCAATTCCCAGCACTGCAAAGCAACAATAGAGACAACAGAAAATAGGACTTCCCTTTTTAAAGTTATGAATAGCATGTACCAAGTATAGTTAGTGTGTCTCTGTGGCTCCTCATAGGTTAACTCTAGCACCCTTCTATTGAAAGCCTCACTAACAATAATTCATTTCAAGTCTCTCTAGGTCTATCAACTTATAATTCTATACAACTCCATCCACACAGGCTCTAAATTCTTCCCAAAAGGAAAATTAAACATTCCAACGGTCCCTTGAAGTTAATCTGGAGGGGAAAGAGTGGAGTTATTTCAGGTTTAAGAGGCAAAGGTGAAAGCATACAATAAGCAGTAAAAGGATGCCATCCTTTACCTCTTTGAAGCTGTACTTTCTTTCCCTCATATAGTATTTCTCATATTCTATCATATCATCACATTCTGTTCATCTTTATTTCATTCCTGGAATGTAAATGTTTTAAGGTGAAATATCTTACTCTGTTCACTTTGTTGATTTGCCCTAGGTCTCATGTGTTCAGCCAACTTTGGATAGAATACTGCAGGAAGACTGGGCAAATGAGCATCTGAAAAAATACCATTCACCTCACCATAATTTCAAGAATAGGGGAAGTATAGTCACTTAAGCTGTACCTACTCTCATCTTTTCATCTTTTTTCTTTTCACATGGCAGAGGTTTATTGTGGGGGTTGGGGGGGAGAAGAGGGTGACAGAGACAAAAGGGAAAAGAGAGAGAAGAAAAAAACACCTATTCTTATCTTATAAAAACTGACGTGGTAAGATGTATCATCTCTCTGGGTTCTCTCCATTTCTTACTACAGGTATAATGGAAAATGGTAATATTTACTTTATGGGATTTGACTCTGATAATAGAAATGCAAACCTAAGGTTGATGGCTTTTGTCATTGCTAGACCGCACCAGGACAGTAAAGAACAGAGAGCTGTCCTAGAGGGGAAGGTCAGAGGAAGCGTTGTGATGAGAGGCCACATGGCAGCTCAAGATTAGAGGCCTCAGACAGAGAAGTAGGCAGAGTTGAAATGAGCCAGGCTGGCCAATGATAGGTCTGCTCAATGAGGTAGTTCCTCGCAAGATACTGCAGCACTGACACAAGAAAAGTAGTGACAATGTGGCTACAGTTGACTTGTTTTAGTTTTAATGCGGATTTATAAGCAAGTAATTAAAATAAATACTAAGTATTTTTTTTTTGCATGCTTGAGTTTATAAGAGCTAACAATGACTAAACAAATGGTACATTATCCAGTTCTTGAAATTAAAAACAAATATCTGTTTTCTAACCTTTATTTATTTTACTTTACATTTTTATATAGTATATTTTGATTATATTTTCTTCCCTACCCCAATTCCTTCCAGTTCCCCTCTGCCCACACAAATTCATGTTCTTTCTTTTTTAATAAAACTAAAACTCAAAGCAAAGCAAATTTTAAAAAATCACACAAGAAAGAAACATGGAGCTTGTTTTGTATTAGCCAACTTGTCCTAAGCACGAGGCCCACTCTGGGGTTTGGTTGATACAACAGTTTCACTCTATGGTAGGAAATTGATTTCCTCTCCCAGAACCTATTAGTTTCAAATAGCTTTTTGTTAGTGGCTGGACTTTGTGCACACTTGCTTTTATCCATGTTGGGATTTATCTGGCTTGAAATTGTGTAGGTCTTGCATATCCTATCACAGTTTCTGTGAGCTCATCCGTGCATCTGCCTTGCTTATGTCTAGGAAAGGTTTTTTCCTCAGAGTCATCCACATCTCTGACTCTTATAGTCTTCACATCTCATCTTCTGAATAGATCCCCTAACACTCCTCATGACATATTATAATATCCTTAGATCCATTGCTTAGTACTCATCAGAGACATTTTTTCTTATAGGAGATGGTAATTAGTACAGAGACTCACACCTAAACAATGTACAGAGAGTAGGAGGCTCTGGAACACCCAGTCCTAAATAGAATGCCTTTATTTTTTAGATTTTTAAGTTATTTCTGGAAGGCTGGTAAGTGATAAATACACTCTGTCACTTTTGTCTAAAATAGCATTTTTCAACCTATCGATCCCAACCCATTTGGGGGCTGAGTGACTCCTTCTCAGGGGTCACATATCAGATAAGGTAAGATATTTACATTATGATTTATAACAGTAGCAAAATCACAGTTATGAAGAAGAAACAAAATAATCTTATGTGTGGGGTCACCACAACATGAGGAACTATAGTCAAAGATCATTAGGAAGGTTGAGAACCCCTGCTCTAAAATGTTATGTTGAGTTGGGTATTGGCTGAATTCTCATGTTTCTGGAACTGTCTTTATCCTTTCAGGGTTTCAAGCCATTAAATATTGCATTTTGGCAAACAGAAGACAAGATTATACATTTTGTTTCCTTCTCTTCAAGTTCTTCCTTCAGCCTGGCACTGAAGGCTTTCTAAGTTACATGTGCTAGAAATGAGAAGTAGAAAGAAGCATAAATGTGACTATGTCCTATGATAACTAACAGCAGTAACTCAGGTTCTTGACCTAACACTAAACAAAATTCAAAAGCTTAGCCAAGAATGCTGAGGTATATAACCTGAGAGAACTCTCTTTGGTGTACTCACGCTGTTTGGGAGAAATGCCCAGGCAACTGGACTGGTGATAGATGTTCCACATAAGTCATACCACCAACTGCTAATGTTTATATCACCCATATCAGCAGAAGGAGTGGGACAGATAAATGTTAAAGGATGAGACTGAGTTTTATGCCTGATTTCCCAAGGAGAAGAAAAAAGAAGTGTATCCAAGGTTATTAAACCTGAAAAGTATTTGAAAGAATGTTCTTTCTGAGGCAGAAAAGAATAACCAAATATGCAGTTTTCAAAATGAAATAAACTAATGAGATTGGAAATAATTTCTGTCTGTTTATTAGGAAATGTTCTAAGAACAAAGAGAATTGGAACATAGTTATGAAAGGGAGTTCAGACCTACAGTGACTTGCCTGGATCTCCACCGTGTATACTTAACTTTCTACAGGCACATTCCCAGGACAAAAGGAAAACACGTAGCAAGGCAGAGTAAAAGTGATCTCTATCATATGTCACTTATTTACAGATTACTTATTGATCCTCTATTATATGGCAGATTCTGTGTCAGGTACAAAAGATCAAATATATGGTTTCTTCTTATAGGTCTTCTTATAGTCTACCCAATAAAACTACCCCCCCAAAAAAATGTACAAAATGAAGAAAGAAAGAAGTATTTAAAATTACAATTATCTTAATGTTCATTTAAATAAAAGAGAGATAGAAATAGGGAAAAACAAGAAGTGTACTTTGAGTAGGATTGTATGAAAGCAAGTCTTTCTAAGAGGAACACTAAGCAAAGCTGTGGAGAGAAGGAAAGATGAAATTGTGAAAAAAGTGTGAATATGTGTGTGTGTCTGTTGGGTGACAAGTCTCAGCTACTTCACCAAAGGATAGAATTGTGCAAGAGCTGTCAATCAGATCCTGTACTCATTGCTAGCACCAACAAATAAAACTCTAGGTGCTTTGTCTACATCCAGCTTCCTGGAACCATCTCTACCTTACTTTTCCTGTCCTGGTTGCTGTTTTGATTTATCCATAGTATTTGTTTCCACTCAGTTTAGACTCATCCTACCATGTCTTAAGTAGACCCTGTAGAATTTCTTGCTATATTTCCTAGCCTTACTATTTGATGTCTTGCTGACAGTGAGTTTTTTAACTCTCATAAGAACATGAGTGAAATTACATGCCCAGATATTTACCCCCAAATTAAAAGAGATGGTGCAGTTCATGAGAGCAATTATACATAAAGATGAAGTGCCCAGAATAGCCAGGGAACTGATAAATCTTTAAATGTTTGCAGAAAACAAATATTTACAGGTCATAAACATGAAGGAGTTTAATCTACCCCAAAATCTCATGCATTTTTATTTGCATTCCTTTTTCTGTATTCTTTCACATGTGTGGCTACCAGTTACCTTGAAACTTAGGAGTTTTGAGATCTTAGTTGTGCTCAGCTCCTCAAACAAACACACTATCGGTTTGAGAAAGCAACGTAGGATGCTTGAGTCACTTAGTTTAAGAGAACATCTTAGTCTTTCCTGGCATCCTGTTCCTTGTGGAAAAGCTTCAATGTAAGTGACCTGAATCTTTGAATTAACATTACTCATTACCATAAAATCATAATCTTTTAAAGGCAATTGAGAGTACAATTAACCTTAAAGAACAGATGCCATCATTTTCTGATTGATTAGCTCAGCTTTCAAGAGCCAGTCACCCAGAACCAGTGTTTCTAATAAAGCAAAATTTTCAGAAATGGGATCTGATCTATATTTTCTTGGCTCTCTGAATAAAAAACAGATTTTGTGGGATGCATGCCTAATGAGTCACCCTTGTTTTTCATGAAAAACATGCTTTTCCAGTACTGTCGCATTTTGCTCTTGACTGGTATATTTGCATAAAGTGAATATGTTACAACTTGGATGTTGTAATTAAGTTAGTTTAATTATGAAAGTCACACCAATGACTTGGGGATCTCATGAATCTAGAATGTGCCAATTATTTTGGGGGTCTTACTTCTGACATTGTTTCTGTATAGTAAAACTTTCTTTGCTGTGTTTGATTATGCTAATATTCTATGATTCTTGGAATAGGTAAATGTTTATCACAAAACAAACAAACCAAACAATAAGTACAACGTATTTCTGAGAAACAAAGCTCCTGTGGAAGAATATAGAGTAGCACATAAAGGAACAACATGAGTTAATTAAATATAAAGTTGGGTTGTTTTTACATCTGAATATAATGTGAATTCTGTTCCTTGCTTTTTATTTAAGTCAGCTCCCAATTAGCAGTCACTAACTAACAGTTTGGATGTTTTTGTACCATGTGAGTCTACCAGCACTTAAAGGGTAAAAAATAATTACAGTCACCATCTCAGGTTTTACCAACATTACTATGCTCCTAGTAATAATATTCTACTTATCTTATAATGAGGAACCTTCATGGATTCGCCTCCTTAACGTATTTTTGGGTGCATAATGTGTTCTAGACATTGTCCTGGAAACAGAAAAATAAAAAAGAATCAGGCAAAGTGCCTACTCCTATTTTTTTATATATTCTGGTGCATCAGACAGAAAAGATAACCTAGAAATGACTTATATAAATGCTGTGAAGGAAATAACTGCTCTGTTGTAATAGAACACAATGGTGATCAATATCATGATTCTGTCAGCTGACTTAATTCACATAGGATTCTTCCTGGCTCTGAATTCCCATTATTTCCTCTTTCTTTTTCTTACCTTATTACCTTACTGTGTAAATACTTCCTTTCATTTGACATCCAGCCCCTTGACAGTTTTATTGCTCAGGATTACCTTTTTCAAGAGCTTGTGCAATCTATTTCAAATGTAACTACTAAGCATAATAGGGCTCTATGTCCCAGTCTCTGTGTTAAAGTGAGTACCCAACTCCACCAAGTAAGAAATGCAGATGTCTTATGCAAAAATTCCCTTCCCTTCTAATGGCCTCAGGTGCAGTGCTATCATTTCATTCAGTATTTAAATAGAATAACAACAAGAACAACTGACCTGGCCCACACTGCCCCACAGTTGAGGGCCAAGAGACCCAGCTTGTGGGAGTCAGTCAACAGGGTCTGCAAGAGAGAGAGTGGGGATGGTGGGGCAAGAGATTCAAAGAATGGAGACAAGACAGAGTGTCTGATCAAGTCCCGAGTCTCGTTTATTGAAAGAAAATCATAGATATATATAAGCACATGCAGAGGAGTGCAGCTGAAGACACTTTACCACGTGTGCTTTGCAGCTGGGGGCACTAAACAACAAAACAAGATATGTGAGAAAAACAAGATGTTTATCAGAGTGCGCTCAGCTGTTGTGGGCTGTTGAAAACAAGTCTCTTGTCACAGTATACGGCCCCGAGATGGCTACAAAGATGATAGCTGCTTTCTGTTAGGAGTTAGCTCCCAACAAACAAGAAGAAAAGAAGTTTCCTTATCCTGTTCAAATTGTCCATTGAATTTTCTCTTTAAGTATGAGGAATGGGAAAGTATCGTATTTCAGACAGAATTAAGGAAAGGTATCTAAGAACTGGCATTATAAATTAATTTTTAAAGCCATGAATTTGAAAGAGAACAATGAGGGTATAAAAGAGGGATTGGGGGAAGAAAGGGAATGGGAAAATTATGTAATTATATTATAACATTAAAAATAAATGACTTTAAAATGAAAAGAGCATTGTGAATCCATGAGAAAGATGTTGGAAGAGTACAGAGGTAGCAGAAATCACAGCATCAAAGCCCGAGACTGGGAAGAGCTTGGACTATCCAGAAAACCAACATTGCATTGACAGGAGGATGCAGCTTGTAAAACATTTTGAATTTACTGCAATGTGAACCACTGAACCTTTTAAACAGAAAGGGAAAATAACATGGCTTTGGGGACTGCAGAAGGACAGAGTGGTTCAACCACTGACACAACCAAAAAGGGGTATTTCCTACTACTCTAGGTATAGACTTGGTAGGAGGAGTTTAAAAAATTTAGGAATGAGTCCAAGATTGGAAAATTTTCCCATAGGAAGAGTATTTTATATACTTATATAAACAATTTTTTGGATAAGCACATAGACAATAAGTATCAAAATCAGGGGTTTTCTTGGACTTGCATAAAGAAAATGCAATGCTAATGATAACGATAAACTACTCTAGTGACATTTGAGAACACCAATCAGGTTAGCTCAGCTGCCTTTAAGCATCACTAGGACCATCAGAGAGTTCAGGGTATGATGGAGAACGTTGTAATTGGCCGAAGACTGCGATATACTGCTCTTCTGTTTTCAGTTCTTTAACCTCACCACTAGACTAACCAACCAACTATGAAGGCAAACATTTGCTCAGCAGATCATAGAACTTCCTCCTGGATTTACAAAGTGTAGCTAGCCATCCCTCAAAGAAAGAAAGCAGATGCAAACCTACTGACTGACCAGTACTGCCTTTCATAGCCACATTCAGAATGATCTAAAAAGGGAATTTTTTTCTACATAACTGTAACTTTCATTTTTTTCATGTTTTATTTTTAATGATGGTTTTTTAAATGCTTTAACCTCCCTTTTAGCCCACCACCCACGAGAGGTAGTGGGAAAGAAAGGATACTGGGGTGCAGGGGGCGGGAGATAAACCTGTTTAGAAAGGTTCTTTGAAGCAACTCCTGTTGTTGTCTGGAAATCAACAGTCTAGTTCATAGGTCAGTAACAGCAGCAAGATACACTTGCAAACACTTCATGGATATACTAGCAGTTCAGTTCAGTAGAGTCAGGATAGCAAACACAAATCAGCGGTGTTGGCACTATATAGCAAAGACAGTCAGGGTTCAGCCTTGAGTCAGCAGGATGGACTCAGAGGAACTTGAGAAGAATTCTGGCTGCGCCTCTCTCAAGGAAGTGAAGATCAGTGAAGATATGAGACCCACAAGTGTTACACAGCTTGCTCTATAAGCAAGCCAAGTTTAGTCTAGTGTCTGTCCATCAAGTCCTATTTATAACCTCCAAACAATACATGTCTTTCACAGCTCTTTTCTCAGAACATGTGTCTGTCTAAGTTGATATCACTCTTCCAACCAGCCAGAGTCCAAGGAGGCAGCAAGAAACTGTAGCATGCCATCAGTTCTTTTAGTGCATTTCTCTCTATGGAGTCTTGACAAATACAGCTCAACTATGTGATATAAGGTAAACCAATACATGCGTGTCATTAGCAAAAAATCCACCACGTGTAATTTCATGTGCTTGCTTTCGCAGAACACCCTCTTTCCTGTGTCTGCTTCAGCAAAATAATCCTTCACTCACTCATGAGTATGCCTAAATCTTTTACCAGTGTCCACTTCAGCTAAACATTACTTCACATGTTTGCCCCAGCAAAACACTATCCAACTGACTTTCCAAAGAACCCTTAAATTTCCACTTCATATAACACTGAATCTTCAAATACAGAAACTAATTTGATACCTTTATTTCTCAGGTTGTGACAGTAAAGAACAACTACATGTCATAAGCATTCAAGAAATGAGTGCCTAAATTTATGAATGAATAAAATAAGTAATGCAGTCCTTTGGGTAATTTGAGATACATTTTATATAATTAGAAAGTATTAACCAATATCTCAATGAGGTTAGTTATTCTGAAAACTATTTTGCATGAAAGACCAGACAAGAAAGATTAGTTTTGTAAATGTATTGATGATCAGACCAATGTATTCACTGTTGGCCTGATCAAGGATTAAACTCCAGAAGACGAATCAGATGTATTTCTTTGAAATTTCTGCTTTAAGTATGTTTAGCATAAGGTCATGGCATTTTAAAAAAATATCAAAAACTTAGACAATGATCATTTTTTAATGAACCCAATAAGAATACATTCAGTAAGTAGAAGCATCTTCACAAACAAATTATCCTTTTTAGAAAAGAGAAACATAGATGAAGCCAAGGCAAGTCAGCATGCAGCACTTTTTAATAAATGACACATCCCACAATCTGGATGTAGCACCGTGCCCATTAGGAAACTCTGATTTCTAATTCTGTTTCACAGGTAACTTAAAATCATCAGGATATGGCTCCAAAGAACAGATATAATTATTTTTACCATTGGAAATGAACCTCCCTACTAATAAAGCAGAAGCTTGGTTAGTTTCAATCAATCCCCCAGGGTTTAATATATAAAAATAACTCTCAAAGTGTATAATACTGAGAACCAGATCCCAGCCCCTTGCTGAGCCCACCAAGATAGTGACTTCCCTTGAGGCACTGCCTACACAGCCAAACACAATGCTAACTGCCAAGTCATTAGTCAGTGTGATGCTCCTCTCCTGCAAAAGCATCTTATAAATGCTCTATAAATTTAATCTCATCATGTTACTCTATAAGGACCAATTTTAATGCCACAATTATATATACCATTCCAGCATTATATAAACCACTAAATTCATCATATCAATAAATATATGGGATTCACTTTCCACTGTCTCATAAATGTTTTAAATTTGCACTTTATTTGTGTATATTAATGTTTGTTTCTTTTTTGTCCTATTCTATGGCTGCAAGCACTTACAAGAAATCAAATAATTATTCTCTACTATATAAAGTGAAAACTATCCATTTACTGTAAATCTCTGCAACCAACTAGCTCATGGTGTAGAAAACAGGTGATCAAAAAAATCCATCAGGTGAAGGAATAATTTTCTCTATAGCTCCTGTTAAACTAGGTGTGAGGGTGAAGGTAAGGAGATTCCAGATGAGGATGAGAATGAATATAAAACAATAATATTCTCTCTCTCTCTCTCTCTCTCTCTCTCTCTCTCTCTCTCTCTCTCCCTCTCCCTCCCTCTCCCTCTCCCTCCCCCTCCCCTTCTTTTTCTCTCTCTTTCTCTCTCCCCCCCTCTCTCTCTCTTACTCTCGCTCTACTTCCCTCTCCCTCTGTGTGTGTGTGTGTGTGTGTGTGTGTGTGTGTATGTGTGTGTGTGTAAAACCATGTAAGAAGAGATATGTTAGAAACAAAATTATTTCAACAGGAACTGAGAAGGGAAGAAGAAAGAGGAGTCAGACTGAATATGATTAAATTAGATTATATACATCTATGGCATTATCAAATAATAAACTTTATGTTGAAAACAAAAAAGAAATTGTTCAGGTCTAAAGTTGTTCTTTACCAGTTAGAGTCTGAACTAGGATGTCCCAGACCTTGGCCTTTACCTTCTGCAATGAGGAGATTGAGACTGAGCAAGCAGATGTGCTTTAAGACCTTTTCCACCTCCCAAATGTTTAGGTCCTATAATTGCATAGGAAAACCTTGTCTGTTCACAATTGTTCAGTTCATAATGTTTATACTGAAGATAATTTTCTCAAATCTAGCACTTAGCTTATTGGAAAATATACAATTATGCTTAGTCTTAATGTGGTAAGTCATATTCATTTGTCAACTTAGGCAGTTCAGGCAGATTGCCTGTCTTTCCCAGTCCACTGAGTCATAGTTTACTAGCAGTCCTTTGTTCATTATAGCACAGGGAAGACTCTATTAACCAACTTTCTGAATGTTATGAAGAAAATGGTAGATCTCCTCCTTAAAACTAGTAAAAAAAAAAAAAAAGAGGCAGGATCAGAGAATATTTGTATTTAAAACATTCTCTATTTTGAACTTTAGTTGAACAGTAGCCTATAGTGCATAAGAAAGATGCAGTATTATATGCCAGCAACTCACTTTGTATTTGTTGAACTTCAACTTAGATCTGATGTTTCACTCATAGGGTTTAATGTTCTTCTGTCACCTTCTGCTTAGGAGGTAAAGAATTTTGTCTTTGAAATGTAAAGGTCAATTACAGCCTAAAGGCTTCAAGAAGTCAATGTTCCAGTGATAATTAAAGGTTACAGTTTAGAGGAAGACTTATAATATAGTCAGTTAAAGTCCATTAATGAAGGCATGAGAAGTGATATTGATAATGAAAGCTAACATTTATAAATGTAACTAATAAAAGGACTCTTTCTAAACAGCTTCTTGGGGCATTAAAATTTTTATTATGATTTAAAATTAGATAGAATGTCTTTTGGTCTGTTCCAATTGCTGACTGAACTAGCCACTTATTTCCAGCCATTTGTCTCTGGCTAAGTCTGGGTTGCATATACAATTAAGGAGAAATCTCATGATTTTGTGCTTATAAAAGTTGTGTGGATTTTTATTTATTTTAACATAATTCTCAAATTTAAAAGATTAGTTTTAAAAATATACGGACCAGGCAGTTATCTTTTTAATTTGGTATAAGCGAAACAAGAATTAAACCATTTGAAAATTATGTATATATGTACATATATAATTTTATATTCATATATATATATGTATATGAAGGAAGGAATTCACACCTCTTCTGAATTAAAATGAGCTGGGTGGTGGTAGATAGACCATAGGCTCTATTAACCTTCAAGATATGCTAGAATTACATCTGAGAAAATATATATGACATGACCAGAGATAATTTAGGATAAGACGGACAGAGCCAAATGATATTCATCAGCAAATCAATAGCAACCCTATAATTCCAGAGTCATTATAGAGGCAGGGCAAGAATTAAGAGTTATTTTTATCTAACAGCTTAGCTTAACAAGCAAATGAAATATTAACCAAGTAATGAACATTTTTAAACGTCCTAAATTGTCCTTAAGCCTCTCACAAAGTCACACACTCTTTCTATACCCATTTAAAAAACAAAAATCAGAAAAACTTACAAGAGTCCAGGTTTCTCATTACTCTAACTATAAATATCCACATTCGGAAAGAATATCTCTCTCTCTCTCTCTCTCTCTCTCTCTCTCTCTCTCTCTCTCTCTCTCTCTCT
>NW_021620899.1:5645889-5693630 GCF_004785775.1 Grammomys surdaster | reverse complement strand
TCTCTCTCTCTCTCTCTCTCTCTCTCTCTCTCTCTCTCTCTCTCTCTGTGTGTGTGTGTGTGTGTGTGTGTGTGTGTGTGTGTGTTGATGCAATATCTACTTACCTTACTCTCAGCCATGAAGTCTAAGCCAAGAAAGACATTCTATGGCAGATTGCAACTTATTCCTTAAGATCTATGTCCTGGGATAAAGTGGTGACTGAAAATCAGGCTCTTCTCTTAGAAATCTGGACATGTTTTGAGGCAGTTAAAGTATACGTAAGAATAAAATTAGAACCAGGCTAGCTATCCCAAACAATATGAAAGCTAGAGATTTCATTATGTCCATGTGGAAGCCAATGACGGGAGCATCTTTTGGTCATAGTGGTTTAGCTAAGGATCTAGAATAGGTCTTGTACTGTCTGAAACTTACAGAAACACTACCCCTAACCAGTCACTGTGATAGTTCATTTTGATTATCAGTTTGACATGACTAGGGATCATCCAAAAGGCAAAAGTTTGTGTCTGTGTAGGAAATGTTTCAAGACAGGTTACTGAGATGAGATGTACTCTGAATGCAGGTGCCATCCTTCTGTGGCTTATGGTCCTGGAATGAACAAAAAGAAGAGAAAAAGTAGAATGACAGCAGTCATCCCTCTCATCTTCTTGACTGTGGATGTCATGTGACCAGTCAGCATGTCCCATGTTTTTTCCACCACGATAGATTACATTTGCAAACAGTGAGACAAGACAAATTTTCCCTTCCTTAGTTGCTATGTCAGGTATTTTATCTCAGCAACCAGAGAAGTAACTAACATAAAAACATAATTTTGACTCTGTGTTCCTTGCTGTGATAAAACTGGACATGTGAGCTACAGGCCTTTAAAGGTGGGTATGAGAAGAATGTAGGGAACTCTGCCTTACAGGATAGAAAAGTCTAGAACTTTGTTGGAAGGAGTCATAGGACAATATTGGAGGTGTGGGAAACCCCAGAATGCTCAATGGAGTCAAGACAGTTACAGGCCTGTTAGTGAAGTGTGACAGGACAACAGAAACTTTATTAGGATCTGTGGTAGAGGCCTAGAAAAAAATCTGACTGCTTTCTCTTCGTGTCCTAAAAATATGAATGAAGCTGAATTCAAAGGTAATGTTTTGTAGAGGACACTTCAATGCAGTATAATATTGAGGCTCTGGTACTGTTACGAGAAAGGAAAAAGCTCCCTCTTTGTACTGAGATTTTTATAAAAGGCTTTATGAGGGTAGAATTCATACATCAAGTGGTTACAGTTTGTGTGTGTGTGTGTGTGTGTCCAAAATTGTTTAATAAAGGCTAACATAAAATCTGAAGAAAAATAAATTTCATGCTGTAAAACTGTAAATTCATTTGAAAGAAGAGACTGCCCTGAGACTGCTGATGAAGGGCTTCTCTGTTGGAAAGTAATGGCTTAACAAGTGCTTTCCACAGTCCAGCCACCAAGGTATATATTAGCTACTGAGGAAGAGACCAGGCAGAGTACACCTTAATCTTGTAGGATCAGAGTATTGCTAGTTGTTGTTGTTGTTTTAAGATTTTCAAATTTTTATTGGTTCTTTTCAAACTTTACACCATGCACCCCAATCCAACTCATCTCCACCTTCCTCACACCTGCCCTCCACCCTTACAACTCCCCCCCAACAAAGAAAAAAAGCTGTAGTGTATCCCAGTGTGTCCCATGGTATTCCCTTTTGTTCACACTTCTTTGCTTGCAAATATTCATTGCAATGACTCATGATCTGGAATGAGACTTCTGACTTCAGCTACTCTGTCAATACGGGGACTCCTCGGATACCTTGTTATTGCCCTGTGTCATGGAGATCCTGTAGCTTTGGATCTGTAGAATTAACTTCCTTCACGTACTCCAACAGTTCACTGATGTGATAAATGTTGGGGTGGACTGATTGAAAGGCCTGTATCTGGGACTGAGAGGTATCGGGGCTGGTCAGCCCGCCGGCTCCCATGCTCTGGTGCCTTTGGGGCTGCCTCACCTACAAACCCCATATCCAGGTTGGGGGCAGGATTTACTCTTCTCCTCTCATGACCCTACTACCACCTCTCCCACCTGCTCTAAGTGGCAAGGGGCATGAGTCAGGGACACTGCCTTAGGCCAGGCGAGGCAGGGTCAACTTTTCCACACTCACACCTTCTAGGCTTGCTCATTCACAACACCTACATCTAAAGCCAGCTCTACTGTGCTGCCCAAGAGCAGGGCCTGCTCTTCCCAATGCTGAAGCTGAAAAAGGGCAAAGACAGCTAGCTCTCCTGAAGACCCCAGGGCTAAGTCTCCAGCCTCCCCAAGGTTGTGAAAGACAAGGGGATAAGAGGATATTTATCTCTCTTCCTTGCCACCACAGGAAAATGAGTGGTAAAGCCAGTTCTCTCACACTCACATTTTCCAGGCAGATAATCTCCAACTCCTACAATGTACAGAGCCTGCTCTCCTGAGTACTGTGTCTGGCTATGGGCAGGGTCAACTCTTCTTTTCTCACATATCTGGGGATAGCTTTCCCAAGATGCCCAGAAGAAGGGTGGGCCAAGTTCTGCATAGCCTTCAGACATCAATAGTTCCCCTTTGGCTGCCCAAAGCAAGGACATTCATTTGGCCTTTGGTAGTAACAAACCATTTCTGCTGCATTGTGAAGAGGCCAGCTCAGGAACTTTGGAAAGGTCCTGGAACACTTGTCCCTCCAGAAGGGACAGGGTAATTAACGTTCTTCAGAGCACAGTGGGGGTGAACCATCAGAGTATTACAAGTGCCACCATGGTCTCATGTGACGTCACCAGCTACTCATATCAGGTTGTTCCTCATTACCCTTGAGTCTCCAATTCTGCTTCTCTTTATTGTACCCATACCCTTCTGTTTCTCCCTCTCTTCCATATCTCCTGCCTGGGGCTTGTGGTTCCAAGCGGGATCTTCTCTCTTCTTGTCTCCATCTTCTTTGCATACCTAACACTGGAGTGGTGGTTGTCTCGGGCTAATTCCATGTCCAGGCCCTCTGGTGCCTGAGTGGTGGTGGTCTCATGCTTTTTTTTTTTTTTAGGAAATGTTAGACTGTAAATCATAGAGATGTGTGTAGGTGAGAACATTGAGTGTATTGAGTATAGACATATCCTCTCTCCCATCTGCCACCCACTGACACACATGTGACACACAATCACAATTACAATGCTTCAAGAGGCAGGAAATTTGGTTTAACAAGTAAAATTCAAAAGTGTAGAGGTCACAGAAGCTTTATCTGACTTTCCAGAGAGCTGCTGAGATCAGGCTGTATGTATTAGAACCATATTTCCTTCAGGATGACCCTGACAAGTCAATGCATGAAACTATAAAGTTAAAGCAACTCTAATATGTTAAAGAAGCCAAAATCATGGTATATTCATTGAGAAAAGATAACATGAACTTATCCAGAGAGAGTTGTATACATCAAAAGTCAAAGAAGTGTAGATGGGCTAAAAAAGTTCTTAAAGCCAAGATATCATCAAAAGCCCCTGATAAAGTACAGAGATACCAGGCTTAGTGCTTGCTCTCACGGGTCAGGTCTTGCTTTGGTCCACTCTTTTCTTGCAATGTCCTTTTTCCTCCCATTTAACATGGTGATACTCACTCTGTAGAATGAAATATTGTAAGTATATAACTAATATGTTTTGGGTTTGCTTGAGATCTCAGAAGACAGTCTGCACACACACTTATGAACAGTTTCAAACTGTAAGATTTTGAAGGGTTTTAGACACTAAGTGCATTTTGCAATATAAAATGAACATGAGAATTTGGAGACTCTAAGTGGAAAGTTACCATTGAAAAGTGATTGATTTGGGTGTTTGATGACAAGAGTGAACCTTGGATTGTAACTTTTGATGTCAATTTGATGAGATCTAAGGGACAAAATTCTCTGTGTCTATGAACATCTTTCCAATCAGGTTTAACTGATGTGAAAAGCCTCACATGGGTAGCTTCTTTCATGACCTGGCATCCAGGAAAAAGTAGTAAGTGAAAAGAACCCCAGCCTTCATCTCTTTCTTCTTCCTGGATGTGTATTTAATGTGAACAGTTGCCTCACAGTACTGTTTTCATACCTTCTCTGCCATGATGAATCTACTCTGACACCTCAAGCCAAATAGGCCATCCCTTCTGTAAGTAGCTTTTGTTGAATACTTTGTCACAGAAAAAAGAAAAATAAACTGATATAGTCACTACTATTCCATTCCCAAAGTAACGCAATTGGGTTGCGTTGTCTTTGGTTTGATTGATTTATCAACATGCAAGAGGTTGTATTTGAGAACTTAAATGAAGATTTTTTTACTTTTTCCAATTTTTTAAAATATGGCGAAAAAAGAAACACTTAGGTTGTTCACCGGTCTTTTGTTAAATCCACATTCCTTCATTTAGTGATCTCATTTATTGGCTCACAACTCTAAAAATTATACCCTCTGTTCAGACATTTTCCCAAATCACAGTCTTTTATTTCTAACTGCCTACTTGGTACTCCACCTACATGTATCTAAATGCATGTTATGCTGTTCAAACTGAACTTTCAAGTGTTTATGCAAAGTGTAATTGTACTCTTCTCCACTAAGACCATAGTGACTTCATTCTTCTAGTTGTTTACACCAAAAAATCATGGCATAGTTCTTGACTTCTTCTTCTTATTTCTCATATTAATCCATCTCAAATTTGACCTAAGCTTCAAAATATATTCAGGGTGTGACTGTATCCCCCTTTCTGCTATTTATGACTTTAGTATAAACCATCATCATCAGATTGCATTTTCATATTACTCTTTACCTCTACCCTTAGAAGTGTTACCTCTACACAAGTACAGTCTTTTAAAGCAAATTTGCTTATTCTACCTTTTGATTAATAAGCCTCCGCTGTTCTTTTTCAAGATAAAAACTCATCATATTCAAGTTGAAAGCTCAAATACTTACATTCATATGTAATGTCCCCTGGACCTTCTGTTATTTCTCCTCTCCTGAATCCAAACTATGTCAGCAATTTCTGCATGCCTATTTTTCCTTGAGCATAACATTCGTATTTATGTAAATAAACCATAGGTTGTTTGCATATGTACTTCCTTATATATGAAGTACTTTGCCTCTATATATCCACATGGATTACTCTTTCACCTGTTTTTTGTTGTTGTTCTTTGTTTAGTTTGTTTTCAGCGCATGTCACATAATTAATTAGATGTGCCCAACTTTCATTATTAGAAATCATATGCCTTACCCAGCTTACATATCTTTTTTTCCCAGTGTAGGTTTCTTCTTAATGCATATTATTTGGCATTTGTCTACATTCATTCAGTGCAATATGAGCAAAAGTCGACAGAAATGTTTATTTCTGAACTGAGTCCTTTTTTTGCATCATAATCATGCCTAATATACATTAAGCCTTCTATAATACAAATAACTCTTGAATCACTTAATAAATAAGTCTTTAGAAGCCAGAGGGCTTAGTTTATAATTTTGAAGGCTATCATATTTTAGTTGTTCAGAACATGTTTTTCCCCAGAAACAGATGAAATGATCTGTGGATTGGTTGTGTGTCACCAAACATTTAAAAAAAATGTTTTCTCTTAGCTGCCTATGGTAGTTAAAAGTCATTGTCAGCTTGACTAGACTAAGATTCATCATGGAAGAAAATTTCTGGGTTTTTCTACTACTGTGTTTTAACTGATCACAGAAGATCTATCCTGAATCTGGGTAGCAAGACTGGATGAGATGTAACATGTGGAATTGGAGAAAATGTTGAAAATAAGCAAAGTACCAGCATTCATTATTTGCTGCCTATTAACTGTGGCCCAATGTGACCAGCATAAACAGTAAAACTTCCCTGGGCAAGAACTTGTCCTGTAATCATCATTCCCTAAATCTCTTTATCCCCTTTCTTAGTATCTTTTTGAAAGCTATTTCATAGTGCAGTTGCCTCTGTTCCTTTAGATCTGTGAAGCTCCATATGCAATTTTTATTTTTCCTTATATTTTGCATAGCTAAGAATTTATTTCATAAACAAGACTGAGCCTGTCTTAGGTCATTCTGACAAGAATGCCTCCCTTACCCAGCATGAAATATGTATTATCAAAAGCAATGAACTTCTGTCTTAGGTTGGTAAGGCTCTGCGCAGAATCTTACTCAGACTTGTATTGCCAGCCTGCTAATTTAATAATTCTGTGTGGGGGTTCATTTTCAGGTTCAAACCATGTACTTTGGCTGCAAACATGTTGATGTTGTTAACAACAAGCTTTAACACAATGGGCAGGAATAAAATTATTCCCAGAACAGAAAGTGCTAGCATGATCAAGATATATATATGACATTCTTGAAGCTTGACCAAAATAGAAATACTGACTTCAGGCCGTGGGTAATTTTAACCAGCAGTATCTACCTGATCAATGCTCAGCAGAGCAGTATTCTTTAAATTAATAAGCTCACTATGCAAAGATAAAACATCCAGAGAAGTGTTAGAATTATTAAGGAAGGCATTCTTATCAGAATGACCTAAAGCAGGCTCAATCTTGTTTATAAAATATAAAAAGGGGAGAGGCAGAGAGCTTTTGGGGCTGCTTGGCAAGAATCTGACATGGGCTAAGGACAAGGAAATGAGCTGATTGGCAGGAATATGACATTGTCCAAGGACAAAGAAGTGGGCTTCAGGCCGGAATCTGACATTAGGCTAGAACAAAGAAGTAATTTCAGGAAGGAATCTAAATCTTAGGCTAGAACAAAGAAGTAGGCTTCAGACATGAAAATGACTTTGGGCTAGAACAGGGAAGTTGGCTCAGATATTTTGATCATCCTGATAAGCCCTTAGAAACTGTGATCATGGGAGTGTTCACATAATTTTGTTTATTGTCTTGCTTGTTCTTTGACTATTTGTGTTTATTGTCTTGCTTGTTCCTTGACTAATTGCATCTATTTTATTGCTAGTTCCTCAACCTAGACCTAACCTTAATACTTGCATGTAATTAAGATGGTATAAAAGCAGAAAGGAGGAGGAGTGATGGGTTTTGGGGGTTAGGGAGGGGTAATGGGGAAAGGAGATGACATCTGAAATGTAGATAAATAAAATATCCATTGAAAAAAAGAAAAATTTAATTTATATAATTTTGAACTCATATTTTCAGCATTCTTTCCCATAGCCTTAAGGTCTATCTGGAAGGTCACAGCATTCTACCGTTTTGTTGAGACATTAGATATACCCTTACCTTCTGAACTCCTGCTGTCTCTGAGTATCATGAAGTCATTACCCTTGGCAGGGAGAATATTTCCTGAAGGAGGAATATGAAGTAAAATACAAATTTTGTACATACAAAGAAGCCTCACACACACAGCAACTGTCCACACTGGTGGGGGCCCACATCCTGACAGCATTGTTCCAGGGGCTGGAACCATGTCATTTCATCTCTACCATGTCCATGCAGGACTTGGCAGGAAATTAGGTTTTGAATGGTTCTCTGAATTCTCACCAAGCTAACTTATAAGACTGTTTCTCATTGTCTAGTTGTGCGATAATTTATATTGAACAGCTGCTCCCTTCTGACACTACAACTCTAGGCAGTGGCTGCCGTTATTACCAACAAACACTGGAAGCACATCACTAATAAACTTCTCTTATACATGTCAGTCACTACTCACTCTAGGAGCAATTAAAGACTCAGAGAAAGGTTGTAGCTTTTTTATTGGATACACCTTTTCCCTATGCAGGTATTGGCTCTTATACTGAAATAAAAATTAATCATATATGTATAACTGTATTCTCAGCTTCTTGAGTTCCCTTGAGACTCATTTACTCTGGAGTTATAAAAGATCCTAATTTAAAATCAGTACATTTCTGCCATGTGCAGATTATTGAACTTCAAACCTGTTGAGTTTAACAAGTCAATAAATGGGCTGATGAGGTTTATTTATTTACTGACTTACTTTCCTCTGCCTTAAGACAGAAAGTGTTTTGTTGTTTTGTTTGCTTAGTTTTTGTTCTCAACCTGAAGTGGCTTGCATTTCGTTCCTTGATTCCCTCCTTAGAGTTGTCTCTTTATCAGGAATCACTGAGAAACACAGTCATGTGATAGAAAGCAGAAAGGAAAAAAAAAAGAAAGAAAGAACCACATAGGAGAGACAATTTTGATAGAACACAAGAGCATCAAGAATTTATCTTTACAAAGTTAATAGATTTTCACAGAGGCTGTATTAGTTATTTTTCTTGTCATTAGGAAGAGAGTACCTGTCATAAACACTGGAGAGGAAGATTTAGTTTTGTTCATGGTTTAGAAAGAGTTTGCACAGAACATGACAGTGTTAAGACTGTGTAGTAGAGAAGCTTCTTCAAAGTGCCACTGTGACCATGAACAGAGAAGCAGAGTGAGGGACCTCAGCCTGTTTTATCTTCTCTAAACTTCTCTGTAGTCTACATCCCAGCCTGTAAAATGATGGCCTTCACATTGACAGTAGATCTTTTACCTCAGTTATTTCTCTCTGGAAACAAGGCACATTTTACTGGGTGGAAGACAAGATTATTTGGAGTCAAAGTAAGTGCCAGTCTCTGATTTACCTGGGGACTCTGAAGATTACCTCACTGGAGATATGACTCATGTGATACTAAGTGTTCTGAGTATAGTTAAGTTGACAATGTAGATTAAGCATCACAGTGGCTTCAAGAGTCTGCCATTGATATGTGCTTTTGATTTGAAGTACTTATGCTATAATCTAGAGAAGGAAGTCTACACATAGCTACCACTTCCTGTCTGAAGCACAATTATAAAGGTAAAGTAGATGCCTCTTATGTTGCAAGCAACTCCCTAAGCCTCCCTGTCTACTGTTTTTACTTCTGAAGACAACTCTGACTTTGTACAGAATCTTGATTTGTCTGCTGCATTCATTCCTATTCATGTCTAACCTTTTATTTCAGAAAAACTATTTTTAAAGCCAGTGGAAAAAATCAAGGTGATAGACACCCTATTAAATTCAAACAGACTAGTGTGATCAGGATTCCTGGGTCTCTAGATACAAAGATTTAACAAACATTTCGAGGTCTATAAATAATTCATTCACCACATTCCAAAGTGGTGACCACATGAATTGAAAAATAAAACATGTTTTGAGTAGAAAATCACCACCACTCTGTTCTCAGCATAATTTTTTTTAAATATCAAAACAAGCAGGAAAGATTGAGATTTTTCAATGTTTTTTTTTATAATTCATGTTACTTTTCTTCCGTTGTATAACAAGTTGTCATAAAGTTGACAGCTTAAGACAAACATGTATTATTACTTGTTCTATGAGCAGAGGTGCAAGATCAGCTTGGCTGAAGTCCCTGGAAAGGGACCTAGATTCAAGGTAAATAAATGCCAATCTGTGATTTACCAAGGGAATCAGAGAAGAGTTTACTCAGTTTGGCAAAGCCTAGCTCTTTCTAAAAATGAGGTCGAGTTTCCAATCTTCTTGATGGCTATCATCTACCAGTCACTCTCATTTCCCAGGATTCCCTGCCACATAGCTCTCTTTATCCTTAATCCTACAGTGGAAAATCTTTCTATATCAAATACTTTCACATACCCAATTTGTAATGGGAAGGAGCTTCCTCCCTTTTAAGGACTTACACAATTATTCCTGCTAATCATAATCTACTCAGCTTTCTAAATTATTTTTAACTTTTAATCTCTATCAATATTGTCTACCATTTACTACCCCTCCCTGTGTGTGTGTGTGTGTGTGTGTGTGTGTGTTGTGTGTGTGTGTACAGAGTGTGCATGCATGTGAGTGGGAAAATGCATTTGTCCATCTGTACCCATGCAGAGGCCAGAGAAAGACATCTATATTTTCCTCTACCACATTCCATATGCCATCTTTTTTTCTATAGGCCAGGGTTTCTTGCTGGATCAAAGGAGCTCACTCTTTTTCTTGGTATAACTATCCAATGAGCCCTCAGAATCTACCTGTTGCAGTCCCTACCCCTCCAGCTCTGGGATTTCATACATGTGCAGCCATGGCTAGCCTTTTATGTGGATACTGAAGATTCAAATTTGGGTCCGCACACCTGCAGAGCAAATGAGTCATCTTCCCAGCTCCAACATGTCCTTATTGAAAGGGCACTTTAATACTTGGAGCCCTAATTACACCTACAAAGTCTTTTAGTGCATATCTAGATTGTGTAATGTAATAATTTGGAGAGCTGTTTGTACTCCAGATATAGGACATCTCAGAAATTATTTCAGAAATCTAGACACAACATTCTCAGTCTCATAAAAATGGGGTTTGGTCAGTATTTCTAATCTTTAACATTCATGTAAAATAAGTATACCTTCTAATTATAGCATACCTACTTATGCCTTTATTTTAAAAGACCTGGAGCTGGATGAAACATAAGTCTGATCAACAAGAGAAATTGTGCCTGTACTCTAAAATCTCCTGCTAATTTTAATAAGTTTTATTCTGTTTAAACTTTAATAACTTAAATTCCCATACTTCCTACCTATCATATTTTGGTATTTTCCATACTGATGTCTCTTTCCTTTTTCCTTCTTTAGTTCAATTAGTCCTCTATCATAAAAAAGCATTGGGAAGAGATACCAATAAAATAACTGTATTTGATATCCTGAAGTTTAAAGTGTGGTTTGAATTAGACAGGATGTTAACTTTGCCGAGGAGAAGGCACATTTCAATCCCTTTCAGAGATTGTTTTTTAAGGTACTAGACTTTGACAATAGCAATAACAGGAAGTGATTTTCTCAAATATTCTTGTTTTGACAAGCATCTTCTATTTAAAAAACTCAGATTAATTTTGATACTTCAGATAACTAGTAATTTTACTTCATGTTGTTTTGATTTAAAAGACCCTGACAAAAGTAACCTAAAAGAGAAAGAGGTTTTTTTGGTTGATAATCCCAGGTTACTGTCCATTATTGTAGGGTAGGAATGTGAAGCAGTTAGTCCCATTACATACACATTCAAAGGGAGTTCTGGGTTAATGCAGCTCTGCTAGTGTCTAGCACACTTCCTTTCTGTTCAGTTCAGGACCTCCTACAGTAAGAAAGCACCACCCACATTCAGGCCTGCTTAATCAAACTATTTCCTAGGCCAGATTCCCTTCCAGGTGATTTTAAAACATCAAATAAAATCAAAACTATCCTCATAGTCAAGGTACGTATGGTTTGTTTGTTTGTTTCTTTGTTTTTACCTATGCTCAAGTGAATTTTAACTTTTCTACAAGAAAACATCAAGGGAAAACTAACAGTTCAATTCATTAGCCTCTTCAGATTCAACACTTTTAAATCTAGAGTAAAAACTAAAATATTGAATGCCATTTGCTATGCCAATGTAGCGCATTCTTTTTATTTGGCATTATGTTAGTGCCAAGTTATCTTGAGTAGTTTTTCAATAGTCTATTATTTTCATTTATAAAACCATCTTATGTGCATTAATCTATAGATTGGACTACCTTGATATACTTATTTGACTTGAATAGACAATAAGCAAATTTAAAAATTCACCATACAGATCAATTTGCACATGTCAGAGTAAATTCTGATACAAAGTTTCTCCCCGCCAAGTTTTAAACTCATCACAGAAGTCTCCATTGGTAGGATCTGGAACACAGAAGACCATTTTGTTCCACATATTTAATTTTATTTCAATGTTCAAAGTATACATTTCAAAAAGCCCATTTTCTCTAAACTAGACCATGCTCTAGAAAAATAAGGAGAAGCAAAAATTAAATTTGGGTGACTTTTACACAAAAGTTCAGATAAGGAAAAAAATCTAGCATTCTAGAACTTTCATAGGGGACAAACATGAACTATGAACTATGGGATCAAATAGTCCTACAGCTATAATATTAAATTTCATTATATTATATTATATTATATTATATTATATTATATTATATTATATTATATTATATTATATTATAACACAGAAAGTTAAGAACATTTGCTGCTATAATTAACTTAAAGTTTATCTGTTAAGACAGGAGCCTAGCATAACTGGATTCTGAGAGGCTCATCTAAGCAGCTGAGGGAAGCACATGCAGAGATCCACAGCCAAATATTAGAGCTCAGGAAGAGTTGATCCTCTTGTGGAAGAGTTGGGGGAAGGAGTGAGAGATCTGGAGGTGATAAAGACTCCACAAAAGGAGCAACAAACTCAACTAATCTGGATCCTTGGGGTCTCCCAGAGACTGACCAACCAATCAAGGAGCCTGCGCGGGCAGGACGTGGCCCCTGTACATGTGTAACAGAAGTGCAGCTTGGTCTCCACACAGGTTCCCCAACAACTCAAACAGGGGCTGTCCTTGACTCTTGTTTCCTGTCTATGTATCCTGTTTCCCTAATTGGGCTGCCTTATCTGACCTCAGTTGGAGAGGATGTACCTAGTCCTGCGGTGACTTGGTATGCCAGGGTGGGTTAGTATAGGAGTGGGGAAGGGAGCTACCCCTTCTCAGAGGAGAGAGAAAGCAGGGAATGAAGGGATGGTCTTGTGAGAGTGGGACTGGGAAGGAGGGCTTTGATCGGGATGTAAAGTGAATAAATGGATAAACTAACTGGAAAAATGTTTCTCTGTTAAATAAAGATAATATCTTACTTACCAATGCTATACATCAATAAATTAACTTGATATTTTAAAAACATCTAGATGCCGTGAGGCTGATGAGCTATCTCAGTGGTTACGAGTCCTTGCTGCTTTTTTAGAGCATCCAAGTTCAGTTTCCAGCACCTGTGTGGGAGGACTCAACCATTTATAACCCAAGATAATAAAGCACTTAGTAGCTCTAGAAAGCAAAAGTGAAACCTGACCCAGAATAAACTGCGTGTTTGCGATGAGTCTACCATATGCATTAGGAGTCTACCATATGCATATCTTAGGAGGAGTTGGGCATACCAAACTCTCTCCTTCTTCTGCATAAAGATGATTTCAACACAATGTAAAGATAGTTTTTTTCCACGTCACTTCTATGCCTACTCATTAATGTTTGTTTGTTTGTTTGTTTTCCATTATTCCAGCATGAAGTGACATCCTTTAGATTTGTGCCCCTGTGATTTTATTGCCTATCACCTCAAGAAAATCAGCAATTTGTTCTCCCTTCCTTTCAGCGACTAGTTCAGGCCCACACCCCGTACTCATCTCTAAAATGGGAAAACACTTGGCAATTTTGCCAGAGGGTTGTTCTGAGGATCCACTGAGTGAATTCACATCAAACGTTACAGGAAGTCGTCTGAATCATGCAGTTCAACAAGGACTTTGTGCTATGTCTTTCAGCGGCTGATACCTGAAGCCACTCATTCTCACTTTCCCTCAACAGATGACTGTCGTTATCTTCACTGGGAAATGAGACATCAGCTGGAGATTGCCCTAATATTCTGCTGCCAAAACAGAGTTTGTATCGATACACGCATTTATCTCCTTTCTCTTCTGTCACAGTGAGAAAGCACTGCCTTCCCTGATTGAAGGTCAGTCTTTTCCCTTTTCTATGCCCTCCACCCACTCAGGAACTGAGTCAGCTTGGATCCTTCCTGTTCCTCATGTTCTTTCCCATCAATATTTTAATATGCGAAACCCCACCCTTCTTGAACTAACCTTCTTAGATTCTTGCTTCTCTGTCTAGTTAAGCCTACCCCCACTTCTTACACCAACTGTCTGAAGTCATATTCAATACTCTCTCATTTCCGTACATCTCCTCAGGTACCCACCAAGTTCTTTCTCCTAATTTTGGCAGATTTCTTAGAAAATGAGCCATTTTCAAACTCATTAGAAATTGTCTTCTTGACTAATGCCATAATTAGGTTTTAACTTTTTTCTCCTTGTCTTGGCAGCAGTTAACACAATTAACTATGCTTTCCTTTACAGATATATTTTAAAACATATTCTTTCCCTTATTGGGTTGCTTTTCCTTATGTGGTGTCAGTTTTTCCCACCCTAGTAGCATGGCCTTTTCTGATTTCTCCTTTCTATATCTTAAAAAGACTACGTTGACCCTCTAGTGACCATATTCAATATACTCTCTGATGAAAAGCATGTCAGTATTTCTATGTATTTAATTATTGTCTATGTGCTTATATTGCCAGTTCCCTCACACACACACACACACACACACACACACACACAAACACACACACACACATACAAACACATAATGCCAAGAAAGTCCCGTGCTCCAAACACATATATTCCAGCCCAATACCTACTAGTTTGTCAGTCTTTGACATCCTGTAGAAAATTTGAAAGTAATTCATCTGAAACTGAAGTTTTTATTTTCCCCATTACCATGTGACTTTGTCTTGTCTCCAGTTAGTAAACAAATTATGACAATTTCTCAAAAATACAAATCTGAGGTTCCTATGCAGTGGCTCACTATCACAGTGTATGGGGCCTGTAGGGCAGTTTCTCTAGCTGCCTTCCATCCCAGACACTCAAACTCCTCAGTCCCTTATGAATTATGTTCCAATACCTTCTTCATCTCTCTTTGATTCACATGGCCATTCCTCCGGCATTCTTCTCATGATGAATTCTTTTATTCCACCTTGCATAAAATTAGTTTTTCTAGCTACTGTGTTTGATTTGCGTTCTCTAACATATAAATACAATGATATCCTCTTTAAATGCCATTTATTTTTAATAGTTTACTATGTCCATCAAGATCTACCCTTATTTGGCTCTGTAGCTTCCAAATAATGAGTTCAGCATATTATCTTCTTTCTACATCTTTACAAATAACAATTGCTCTGTCTTCACAAAATTATCTTTTGTTTAATTAGCACTGCCTTCAGAAATCTGAAAGAATATCCCTCATCATTGCCAATGTTACTATTGAGATTCCATAACTTTTGTAATCTTATGGTTCCAGTACAGATGCCTGCAGAGGCCAGAACAGGTGTCACATCCCTACAAAGCTTCACTTTTAGGAAGTTGGGAACATTCCTACATGGGTGCTAGGGAACTAGGGTCCTCTGCAGGAGCCACAAGCACTCTTAAAGTAGAGCCTTTATTCTTTTATTTCTTGTTATTTTTTCCAATAAAAATCCATATGATAAGCAACAATATAAATGTCAGGAAGACAGTCAAAAGTGGAACTCTGATCACTACTTGGTGAATTAATTCAGCCCTGGCTCATTAACACATGGAATTTTTGTTCTATACTTGGTGCTTATTATACTATTTAAATTGCTAAGAAGTATTTTACATGTCATTCCAAATTGTAAAAGAAAACCACTTAATTGATTGTCTAGGTAAAATTTTTACTAACATTTACTTTCTCATTTTTAAGAGAAAAATAAGCATATAGAATTGCAAATGCATTGAAATTAGCATATTTTGATGCATTTTTATATGTGTGTTTATTTCTTTCATAAGAAAGCTTTTGGATGAAATATATTATAAACCTTTGGAGAAAATATTTTTAAAGCTTACATTTGCCAAGCATTTTACTTGTTAATTCATTTATTCCTCACTACCACCATCTGAGACAGGACCTATTTTAACCTCCAACTCACAGATGAAGAAGTGAGTAGAGAGGTTAATTTCATCTACAGAGCTACTGAACGTTTGAAGAAGACTCTTTGACCTCTAAATCCAGCATCAGGACAATTGTGCTATTTTCTATTCACTGGACATGAAAGTGTTTAATTTCTACTTGGTTCATTCTCAAATGGTAAGCAATGTTGTGAAATGAATATTAAAATAAACACTCTTGTGTTATACTTTAAAAGGGGTCATTTTTATAAAACTGAATTTATTGTGAAACTATGTGGGTTAAGATTTGTTTTCTCATAACATGTGGACTTTCACTTAAGAAAATACCAACTTCTGTATGCAACTGTGTGAATTTGAATTTGATTCTCTGAAAGTCCTACTAATGTCTTCAAAATCTAGTAGGTAATATTTAACATGTGAGCTATGAAGAAACAGTTTACCTTGCCTATAATCAGAATCATTTGAACAGAGAATCTGGCACAAGTGCTTGTGGATTCATTCTGTGTTAGTGTATCAAATCCATTCTAGAAAGAAGCTTTTGGAACTCTCAGTTACCTTTTGATTGGGGATTTATTTATTTTTTCTTTTTTGGTGCCCAAAAAAGGATCAGAATTCATTGATGTCCTCGCCATCATAAACCCCAAAGCCATGGAGAGGACTGAGCACTCATTGACAGTTCCTTCCCTTCCCAGACTGCAGTTAAGTTGTCTATGCCAGAGGAGTACCATTAATAGATGAAGAAAATAAGGAATCATTCCTCCATTTCATTTTCCAAGAGTTCTGCACAAGATCTTTTCCATTTAATTTTTACCCCAACTATGTAAGGAACACACAAATCACTGCCACATGGTTGGAAGCTCTACCGATTTGATTGAGAAACTTAGGCCTTTGTCTTCTCTTTACTGACCTTGATGCAGCATTGAGAGTATTACTGTCACCCCTAATATTATTTAATGCAGTCAAAATATCATGGGAAGCTATAAACAACATTCTTCAAGTCTATCCATTTTGCTGGATAAAATAGTGCTATTCAAAGTGGGAAAAAAAAGGAGTTCTTTACATGTTCTTTCTTCTTTATGAAGATGAGTCAGGAAAGAGAGAAGGGTGAGTAACACCCAAGGCCACTGATGAGTAAGGTACTACATAAAATAATTAGATATGGAGGAGAGGTCTTTTTGGGCTTGGAAGTTGAAGTGAGAACATTCTGAGTAACCCTGATAGCAATTGATAGCCCCAACTCATTAGTGGCAACAAGTAATATCTACTGTGTGTGTATATGTTCTTGTTCTTATTGTGGTTTTGCCTGTGGGCAGTTGTACATGCTTATGTGTGGCATGTGTGAAAAAGCCAGGTTCGTTTTTTTTTTTCTTCTTCTGTAGCATCCAGCCTTAGTTTTTCATACAGTATCACTCATTGAACCTAGAACTGATTGATACAGCTGGACTGGCTTACTAGCGAGCAGTCCCAGTGATACCTCTGTCTTTGTATCCAAAGAGCTGGGATCATAGGCACATATCATTGTGCCTTGCCTTTCATGTGTGTGCTGGGTTCTGAACTCAGGTTCTCATGTTTGAGAGCAAGCATTTTAAGTAAAAACTGAGGTACTTAACCACCTCCACAGCCCTAAGTGCTTTAAAATCTTATTTAAAATGTTTTACACAATGTGTTTTGATCATGTATTTTCCTTCTCTCAACTCCTTCCAGATCTCACCACCTTCCTACCTACCTACATTTTTAAAGACTGTGAATGGCCTATTCTAACTACAAGTTCCCATAACGTGATTTAAAACACTTTGCATCTCTTTAAATTTCAAGGTCTATTTTCTAAATGTGAAAGCTTAATATAATGAGAATTTGAGAATTTTTATGCAATTTAAGCAAGCTGTGGCGCATTTTAAAGTATATGAAATTTCAAAATAATCTAGACATGTCAAGGAACATTGGTAAACAATTTCCTTGAACCCCTCAAACACATTTAATTTGTATTTTCTAAACCAGGGTCCCTCGGAAGTCATATGGATAAAACCAGAAAGCACTTTGTGCACAGCTTCGCTGTCTATTCTGCTTTGTATTGGACATAAACAAGCACCTGTAACCATTAGACAAGGAAAATATCTGCTTAGGACCCCCAAGGCCAAGTTTTCATCACAAAGATTTATTTGCAGGGAAAAAGAGCAGGGATAAGGGACAAAGACAAAGATTGAGGAAAAGGGAGAAAGGAAAAGAACAAAGAAAAGGGAGAGAAAAGGAGTCTGGGAGGGGTAAGGGTAAGTGAGACAAAGGATTGTCTCTGGATAGAGAGGAGAGAGGAGATAGACTTGGCCCACAGGCAAATGACTGTTAATAAAGGGAGAACTCTCGACATAGGGTGAGATGTTTAATGTTAATTGGCCATACTATTTAGATGAGCCAAAGGGGGCTTTTGATTGGTGGACTTCAATACTTTGATACCTTGACTTTGGTAGAGTAAAGAGGGAGGGTTGGCCATAAAAGGGAATAGACCATTGCAGACAGCTTTAGAAATGTAGCCTGATGGTTTCTAGCAAGACAGAGGGAATGGAGGAGAAGCGCAAGATCTGTAAGCGCCATGTTTACCATGCGAAAGCTGACCAGAGACCCTTCAAGTACCACAGTAACAAGAAGGAATGCAAATTTGTATATACTGATTCTGAGTATGTAATTTAGAACATAAAATCATATCAATTGAAACTTAAAAAACACATGAGACTTCATAAAATATACTTTTATTTATTATTTGAAATTGTTAGGTCTTTATACAAACTCCTTTACGCAACCCAGCCATCATTACCTCACTCTAAATTTATTGATATCTATCTTTTCTTCTAGATTCTAATATTACTTCACTTTCATGTACATTCAAATATCAATAACAAATATTTGTTCCTAAATTATATCAGTATAGCTATGTCTCTTTAGATATGCTGAAAATGTTCCTTATGCATCATCTCCTTTCACTTACGTACAGGAGACATTAATTGAGAAACAAATATGAGAAGTATCTAGATGCTTACATGCTCTAATTTAATATACCTTTCTCCATATACAAAAAATATATTAGAAATTATTTATATATAAATAATATATGTATATATTACATATACATATATATATATAGAGAGAGAGAGAGAGAGAGAGAAAGTTAATAATTATATTCTTGTCATGTAAAAGACTATAGCAGTAAAAGTAGCTGTGTAATAGGGTGTTATCACATATAACCACAGCAGAAGTTGTCCTCTCTGACAACCTCTACATAACTCATTCCAACAAAAATAGACTTCAAACCCTCTGCACATTCAGGTTGAATCGGTTTCTCTGCACTGAACTAATATTATCCTAGGATGTTGAAAATATTTCTGAAAGAGTAGTTCCAGTGTTTAGAATTTGTTTTCTCCACCTGTAGGTAAAATATGATGCAGTTATGATATTTTATATTAATCTTTTAAAATGTTGTGCCCCTATATGGCATTTATTCACAGGTCTGTGCTGAAGTGTCTATATTGGTCAGCTCAAATCATTGGCATACTTTAGTTTACCACTCTCGAGTGTCATGTCATATCTAACCTGAACACTGTCAGTAGGATCATTTCTGCAAGTGTTTATGTGAAAGAGAAATTTGGATTATTTTACTTTTAGACAAGGGGGGTAAAACTCATTAATCATCTTCCACCAAATGTCATTACAAGTTTTGCAAGGAGTCATGATGACAGGAATATCCTAGGTTTCTGAAAATACAAATTGCAAGATACAGTTGAATCATTTAAAAATGTCACTGGGATATTTTCAGGGAACTGGATATTTTTTCTTGTTAACGTAATTACTAAAGGCAAGTGTTTCCATTACCAATTGATCAGATGACAGCAGTCTTACCTACGTGAACAGAATGCCTCACCTTCACTGGATTTCATTACGGTCAGAAAAAAGCAATAGATAACAAGACCCTGTTAATCACATATATTTTATGTCCACCTGCAAAGTACAGGTCCTTTTGTTTAAAGCAATAACACATCAAATCAGCCATGGCAGCAAACACCTAAAGTCCAGGCACTCAAGATGTGGAGACAAGAAGATTATAGGTTCAAGACCAGCCTCAGCTACAAACCAAATCCAAGGCTAGCCTGGGCTACTTCAGACTGCTGTTTTAAAACCCTAACACAGGAAGGAATGAGCCACCGCCCCACCCCCATGCTGTAAAAGCTTGAAATGAGGAACTACGCTTCACCTTCCCCACTCATACTCACTGCAGTTGATTTAAGTAAAATTATATGTGCCTAAACCATCTCACAGCAAGAAAAAAATCACTTTATAGCTCAGTTACTCTTTATAAGACACAGTATTATGAAACTTAAAAACCTCTATAAACAATTTTTATTACCATATAGTAAATAGAATAACTTTCCAAAAAAAGCTGCATCATGATTTCAAAAAGAGGTAAATATCTTACCCTGCATGCTGCATGTGGAAAGGACATGAATGTGCAGTTGAGGATCTAGAATTGGAGAGAGTATAATGGGTTATCCCTACTTATATGCCAGGTCCTCACAGGACCAGAAGGGTTAGAGAAGCTGAGATAACAGAGATAGGGTGATACAAGTCAGCAAGCCAAGGAATGATGGGATCTAGAACTGGAATAGATAGAACTAGATGCAAATTGTCTACCTCAGAAGAGAGCAGTCCTATGAATCTGAGGTAGATATCTCACCTCCTACCCAGTCATACCCAGAAGCTGTATGTTCTTTTATATCATTAAGTATCTAGTGATTTGTTGCAGCAACTGTATGGGACTAATTTACTCATACTCATCATTCTGAAAACAAAATAATAAATATGGCCATCACTTTTCTAGAAAAGTGGCATAAAGTTAATATTTATGCCACAATAATCAGATATTATGATAAATTCATTTTCCCCAGATTAGTTCTATAAATAGACTCATAGTCTATATGTGTCAAACAATTGTCTGAACTTTAAAGAATAAGCATTAGTAAATGAGGACTACCCAATGACTTAATGACCCCTTTCACCTTTAAAACTAAGAAAAGTCAGAACAGAATTTCATTATTTACCAAGGGGGAAAATAAGAGGATTAGCACAGGACTACTCATTTCTTTATAACAAATATGATAGCTTCTCATAAGCAGTGTAAATACGCAACTCTCTCTTTTAGTAAAGAAGCAAAATTAGTGGTCCTTCAAAGACCTCAGTATTCATTTCCATAACAGTAAAATATTGCATAGACTCTGAAGAGCTCAGATAATTTTGCTTAAAATATGTATGATAAAGGCCTTTGAACAAGAATACAATAAAAAGATCAGAAAGCAGGAGCAGACAGCATTCAGTCCTGAGAAACTCATAGTTTAGTGGGTGAAAAAAATACATTAAAATTTTTCGCAAGTATAAGCATAGTATTTGGTCACCCTTAGAGAACATCATCACAGTAACACAAGGAAATGAAGAAATAATTGGCTGTCCTTGGTAAGAGGAATGAGAAGGGCTTCTCCAAGGGACGCTGATATGCTTCTTGAAGCCTAGCCCAAACACACATTCCTAGGCATGTTTGTAATCTTAAAGAGAACCAATCTCTTCCACAACCAAAGTAATATATGAACTTTAAGCTCTTTTTGTATATTAATCCTCTATAATTCATTCTTCTCAAATGCCAGCTCAACAGTGAGTATCTCAACTGAGTTATTGTCATCAAACACAGTGCTGAGGGATATGATACCATACTTAGCTATGTGTAGTTTTGCCTTTCTTCCTGGGGCCATTTATAGAAGAAAATGCAGAAATAATCAGTAAACTCTCAGTAAATATGGAAATCAGTTTATTTCAAAAGATCTTCATCCTAAATCAACATATCACTATTAAAACAACTGCTCAAAACTCTAAACAGAATTATAAATCAATTTATTTTGAATTCTCTCAGTTTAGTTCAGAAGGACATATGCATATTAAAGAATTATCTGAACTGCTTCCAATAGTTCTTCATTCATTAGAAAATACTTTTACATATAAGGTTTTAGTAATTCCCATAACTGCCCCCTTTAAATGCAAACCACCAGAAACAGAACCTAATTCAATCTACACATCTAGGAACCAGAAGAATAAGAAGGGAAACTTTGAACTTCATGATGTTTTCAAGTTCCATTTTAGTCATTCAGAGTATCATGATCTTTGGGACACAAGTACTGACAAGTTAAAGAGCCAAGAACAGTATCAAAACCTGTACCTGCTAATTTTTACAGAGATATATTGAGGAAAATTAGAGGCAAGAGATAGAAATACTTTGGATATCTTGATGCTTAATAAAGAAGGACAACTTCCAAGTGGAAGCAATACCAGTGAGAAATGGCTTGAACAGCAAAGACAGGTTGCTTTATACATAATTTCAAAGAAAGCTATATATTGTATTATAAATAGCTTTTCAGTATAGCCTTCATCCCTATCCAATGCAATGGTAATTACACTGAAAATTAAAAAAAAATACAAAGTCATACTGTATGAAGTTGGCCTTGTGCTCTATAATTAATATTTCATTGGAAGGAGAGGTAGATCAGCTAAGTGGATTTCTTTTCTGTGAACCAGTTCCAGTACTATAAAGATAACATTTCTATGGTAAACACAAAGCTTCACAGAGAAAGAAGACACTGGATTGGGGGCTGTTGTTCGCACAGTCCTTTTATCTGTCCTTCTCCATTGATTGTTAAGATCAATAGAAATGGATGTCATAATCAATTTGACTCCACCAGTTTTAAAATAAATACACAATTCTAAAAATACTTACAAAAGGAATCGTCTAAGTATTTTTTGAAAACAAAACAAAAAGATCAACTTTAAAGCAGCATTTGACAGGAAAGCCAGTGACAATCCAGTGCACACCACTCTCTTCTTCCATTACTGACCACTCTTCATTCTGGCTGGATCACATACCATATTCAATCATGACTTTTTCCACCACAAATTTAATCTAACTGAATGTAGTTGAGTCAACTACATGCAGTGAATCAGGGAGAAACTAATGATTGTGTATAACATAGCTGTTCTGGGTAGTTGCCCAAAGAGAACATCCTAAAGCTTCTTTCTAAGAAAAGATGAGTTTAACAAGCAAGAGGAGTCTGAAAATTCCATCTCTTCCAATCATCCATTTCATCATCAACTATTAAGTAAACCAGAGTGTACCAGCGATTGGAAAGTACACACTAGATGGTACAGGCTTCACTGAGAAGCACATTATGACAGGACTATAAAGGTAACAAAGTCACAGATGGCTATTAGCTTTATGCTTTCATCTTTAAAACTAAAACCATTTAAAACTGTCTATTGTGTATGGTGCTGTGCTAACTTAAGAATAAAGATGTTATTACTGTCTTAGTTTTCTGTTAATATAACAAAATATCCAATGCCATTAGCTTCTAAAAACAAAAGGTTTATTTTGGCTTTGGATGTTTCAGTCCATAGTTTAGCCAAACCATTCTTTGGTCTGTAGAAGGGATACCAGACATCAACACAGACAGCTGACAAACTAAAACAATAAGCATAACATTCTGCCAATTAATAATCCTATGACTTGCCATAGGATTCTGGTGATATTTTTTGGCTAGGGGAAAATATCAGCCACAGTTAACCTAAAGATTCTTTTTTTTCCACTTCAATAACTCACCTCAAATCTTAGCATAATTATATGATAAATGAAACAATCTATGCCTCCCTGGCATTCCACTAATCTTATGCCACTTAGGAGTGTGATTGGTTAAGAGCCTTCTGAAAGCTAGGTTAATGCATAATTAGGCTCTGATAAGGCCACTCAGCTTGGGTCATTAATAACATTGTGTCCTTTACATACACAGCTGCACTTCTGACTCTATATCCATATAGTATGTTCTCAGAATTGATTTTCCAGTAAAGGTAGTTTATCTGCATTAACCCTTGCAAGAACTCTCTCCTGAGCAAGACAGCAGACCAGAGTTAGAAATGCAATCTGTGCTTCACATCAAACCAATAAATGTATTTTAACTCAACTGAAAACTCAAATGTCTCAATAGTCACACTCTGGGGAAACACTCCACCACTAATTATTATTGTCTACCATGAACTCAGAAGGGGAGAAAGTGGTGTGTACCCAGGACACACCACTTACTTACAACTTACTGTGAACTAAAATTGTTATAGTGTTCCATTTTATTTGGTTTCATTATTTGAATGTGACAGTAACTATATGAGATGGTCCAACAAACTAATAAACCATTGAAACGAACTAAGTGTGGAATTTTTGAGAAACTGATTTAACACTCCAAAGGGAAAAAAAAAAAACTACTCAGGAAGATATAACCTGAATTTCCATTTAGAAATATTTTCAAAAAAACAGTAACTAATATAATCAAATTGAAAAAATAAACATTTAGTTCTTAATTGGTTATCCAATTAAGATTTGACCAAGTTGGCCAAGTGCTCAACCCTGAAGTCATATATACACAAGTCACTAATAAGTATTGAGCAGGTTATGTATTATACATATTTATATATTATACAGATATATGTAATAACAGTTAAAGAATAGAAGTCATGTATTTTAAAGAGACCATGGGGGATATGTAGAAAGAGTTTGAAAGGAAAAGGAGAAGGAAACAAACTATATATTTTCATTTCAAAAAGTTTAAAAATATTTTAAACAGAATAGGACTTCATTAACAATGTCACTTGGCATTTCTAAAACTTTGTGTCTATTTTTACACTTGTTTGTGCAATTCTTAAAATTTAGATCCTCACAAAAAAGCACACATGACAGACAAGTTACTGCAATAATCTTACAAGTCAAAACAATTTTAAGCTACAGGTGTAAAAATATCATTTACTACAATTTAAAAAGTAAAGTTATACAATCTGACTTAGGAGAATGTTTTAACTACCTAAGTGTTGTTTTCCTAATGTAGAATTTTTACATGCAAAATAAAGATAACAAAATTAACTGTACATTCTTGTTTTAATTTAAGTCAAGGACAGGGAGTAGAAAATGATTCTCACCTAAAATCAGAAGAAGCTCCTGGGGCTTAGAGCTCTCTCTGCAGCTTTCCTTTGTGAAATCCCAGGTAAACACTTGATCTGTGAATTATTTTACAATCATCCATTGATTTTCATCTTCCTTAAGAAACGTAAATCAAACAAGAACTTCACACTTTGAAACAGATCTCAATTCGCAAATTTTGCTCTAAGGCTATTGTAAATTAAACTTATGGTTTGAAGTCTGAAACAATTTACTAGTAGCTTGTTTCATTATATTGAAAAGATAACATAAACCTCATGTCTTCTCTATCGTGATAAAAAATATTTAATTCATAGTTTGTAGAAATAACAATTGAAAACATGGAAAATGTTAGTTTTGATATTAAGCTGTAACTTAATCCATTTTCTATGTCTCTGTATCTCTGTCTCTCTCACATACACACATGTACACTCACAAACACACACACACACACACACACATGCACACAAACATACTCCTATTCCTCCAAGATTCTTCTCTCATAATTATCTGACTTATATAGCTTTTTGATATAGTTATGTTTTCCCACTAAGATACAATTTTAAATATATATATATATATATATATGTGTGTGTGTGTGTGTGTGTGTGTGTATAAATGCTTTTATAATAGCTACAAAAGATATTTGAGTACATAAGCACATAGACTGTCCCATGAAACAGCTTCAACAAATGTAACAAAAACACTGAGCATTATCATATTCATTGTCTCCGAGTTCAGAAACTTTAAGGGTCTCTAGAACAGTAGCTTCTATATTTTTTGGACACCTGATTAATAATTTATGGAAACATCTCTTAGCAAACAAATTTTATTTTGTAAAGAGCATGTGTTTTAACATTAACCCATAAGGTACTATCAAGTAGGGTCTGAATTTCTTCTTATATTATATTGATATGATCAAAGGGAAATGAAAGACCTACAGCTGCTTCACCAACTTTATGACTCGAAATTGTTCCCAGAGGCTGAGTAGCCCAGAAACCTAGATTAGAACCAAATTTGACTGGCAAATAATATTTTAAGTCAATAAAATTATTCCTAATGATATTCTGCTATACTTATAGACCAAAGCCAACAATAATCATTATCAGAGAGGATCCAGTGGCACAGGACCCTTCCAGTCTGAGCCAGTGCTCTGAGAAGAACTTGGGCACTAGATCCACACTCAGTCACACAACACCCAGAGGAAGCTCTACTCCATGGTGCTTTAACATGCCCAGGATCTCAGGATTTCAAATCAAAGAATCACGTGATCATACAGACAGCTGCATTCTCAGGAGTTCTGACACAACCAGGATCACAGGAGGGACAAGCTCCAGTCAAAGACAGCAAAGGCAGGTAGCAATAGAGATAATCAGATGACAAAAGGGAAGCACAAGAACAAAAGTGACAGAAACCAAGGCTACTAGGCATCATCAGAACCCAGTTCTCCCACCACAGCAAGTCATGGAGACCCAATCCCATCAGAAGAGCAAGATTCAGATTTAAAATCGCTTCTCATGATGATTATAGAGGACTTTAAAAAGAGCATAAATAACTCCCTTAAAGGAATACAGGAGAACTCAAGTAAACAGGTAAAAGCCCTTAAAGAGGAACCACAAAATTCCATAAAAGAATTATAGGAAAACAAAACCAAAGAAATGAAGGAACTGAACAAAACTATCCAGGATCTAAAAATGGAAATAGAAACAATAAAGAAATCACACAGGGAGACAACACTGTAGATAGACAACCTAGCAAAGACATCAGGAGTCATAGAAGCCAAGAATCACCCAACAGAAAACAAGAGATAGAAGAGACAATCTCAGGTGCAGAAGATACCATAGAAAACATTGACACAACTGTCAAAGAAAATGCAAAATGCAAAAAGTTCTTAACTCAGAACATCCAGGAAATCCAGAACACAATAAGAAGACAAAACCTACAGATAATAGGTATAGAAGAGAGTGAAGATTCCCAACTTAAAGGGCCAGTAAATATCTTCACCAAAAGTGTAGAAGAAAACTTCCTAACCTAAAGAAAGAGATGCCTATAAACATAAAAGAAGCCTACAGAACTCCCAATAGAATGGAAGAGAAAAGAAATTCCTCCTGTCACATAGTAATCAATACACCAAATGCACAAAACAAAGAAAGAATATTAAAAGCAATAAGGGAAAAAGGTCAAGAAATGTATGAAAGCAGAGCTATCAAAATTACATCAGACTTCTCATCAGAGACTATAAAACCTAGAAGATCTTGGGCAGATGCAATATAGACCCTAAGAGAACATAAAGGCCAGCCTAAACTATTATACCCAGCAAAACTCTTAATTACCTTAGATGGAGAAACCAAGATATTCTATGACAAAAGCAAATTTACACAATATCTTTCCACAAATCCAGCCCTACAAAGGATAACAGATGGAAAACTCAAACACAAGGAGGGGAATTACACCCTAGAAAAAGCAAAAAAGTAATCTTCTTTCAACAAACCCAAAAGAAGATAGCCACACGAACAAACTCCACTTCTAACAACAAAAATAACAGGAAGCAGCAATCACTTTACATGAATATCTCTTAACATCAATGGACTCAATTCCCCAATAAAGACATAGACTAACTGACTGGATATATAAACAGGACATGCATTTTGCTGCATACAAGAAACATACCTCAGTGAGTAAGACAGAAACTACCACAGAGTAAAAAGCTGGAAAACAATTTTCCAAGCAAGTCCAAAGAAACAAGCTGGAGTAGCCGTTCTAATATCGAAAAATTTGACGTTCAACAAAAAAGTTGTCCAAAAAGGTAAGAAAGGACCCTTCATATTTGTCAAAGGAAAAATCTACCAAGATAAACTCTCAATTCTGAGTATCTATGCTCTAAATGTAAGTGCATGCACATTCATAGAAGAAACTTTACTAAATCTCAAGCACACACTGCACTTCACACAATAATAGTGGGAGACTTCAACACCCCACTCTCAGCAATGAACAGATTATGGAAACAGAAACTAAACAGAGACACAGTGAAACTAGCTAAACTAATCTGAAACTAAGTAGGCAAAAATGCCTCAGGGGAAAAAATCAAATATTATTGTTATGCTGAGGAAATCCAGCAATAAAATGACTCCTAAGGACAAGCTGCTCTAATAGATTACTGTCTTGCTCATCCATCATTGGAGAAGCTTCCTCCTGCAGCACAAGAGAACTAACTAACATAGAGACCCACAGTGAACAGTATGGACGTAGTGAGAGACCTCAGAATACTCAGTTCTAAATGAGATGTCTTTATACCCTAAACAGGACATCATCAAATGGCCAATACAAAATGAATTCACATATGGCTTATGTACAAGGAGGATTTAGTTAAAATAACTATAGTAAAAATTTTTTTGAAAGTAAAAGAAATTACACCAAACAAGAATCTGGAGGCTTTCTGAGTACTTAATAAAATTAAAACCCATAAACATATCTGATTCCTGTAGGATGGAAAGCATTGATAATTTCTTTAGTACTTCCTCACATCCCATTTCTTCCCTTTGACCTTTCTTCCAACAGGCTGCAATGGTACAGGTGAAGAAAAAAAAAGTAGGTATTTTGTAGACTTTTTTTTTTTTAAAAATCTCATATTGTGTTATTTTAGCATCTTTTCATCCCCTGGTTGTTTGTTTTCTAATTTTGATTTTGTATTTTTATGGGGTTTTGTTTGTGTGTGTTTGTGTCTCTATCTATGTATGTTTCTTGTGCTCTGTTCTTCTTCTATTTATTCTGCTTTGTTTGCTACTTTTTTAAATTTAAATTTCCTTTCTAAAGAGAGAAAGAAGGTACAATGTTGGATGTGAGGAGAGGAATCTGGGAGAAGTAGGGGAAGGGCAAAATGGAATCAGAATGTATTTTAGGAATTTTTCAATAAAATAAACAGTATTGGAGACCTTGTAAATTCCCACAATTATTATATGACTGTCAAACAAATTAAAATAAGAGAAAATGAGGAAAAAAAGAAGAAAGTAGCTAGAGGGAAAATTCTCCTTCCAAGTGGTGGTGTGCTCTATGGTGTCCCACAAGCCTCCCTAGAATCTAAACTAGCTTTTCAATATATCTCCCTCTCTCTGATCCTTCTCCCTAATACTGAAATGAATAATTATTAAAATATTAAGAGAAAAGTAAATGCTCTTTTAACTTTACACAGTGACAAATCAATACTCCTCAGTTTAGATAAAGACATTAAGATACAAAGTAGCAAAATGATTACAGATTCACAGGCCTCAGCTTAAAGAACCTTCAAAGAATGACCTCCACTTGAAAGTAAATCCGGGCTCAAACCGTGTAATGTTTTAAACAATGTTATGGATTGAAATAAGTGATACTTTATGATGCAATGAAGTAAACAATTTAAGTAGTGTGTTGTGATTTGGCCTTGATGTCTATTTTAATGCTAAGTGCAGGCCTCTAAGACCTGGAGTCTGCATGTAGACTCAAGTGACTCTATGTGACGCTACCCCCAAGTTACTTCTGATTGGTAAATGAAGATTCCAACAGCAAGTAGTTGGACAGAAGAGCCATAGGTTTAGGATTCCCAGACTTGGGAGTCAAAATGGACCACAATTGATAGAAAAAGGTGAGGAAGAAGGAGCAGCTGCCATGAGTTGGGTGAGTCATGAAAACATGGCCCTGAGGGTTGGCCAGTTGGAGCTAAGAGCAGCCCAGATAAAACATGGCAAATAATAACTCAGAGTTATCAATAGGAAATAGATTTTAGTAGCATAGAGGGTAGATATCTGCACAGCTTTTGTGTTGTTAAAGGCTTGTTATAAATATAAAAGTTGTGTGTATCTTTTACCCAGGAACTAAATGGTCAAGGTAGGGTAAAAACCTTGGATTGGTATTAAAAATTTCTACAATAATAGTGATTATAAAGAGACAGGCCATTATGTCATTTCTTTTATAAAGTATTTAAGATACATTGATGAAGTCTAAATTTGCTAGAAATACTCTACAATTCCAAGAGTTGTTAGAAAAAATATTCCATAAGCTCAGCTATTAGACTTCAAATGTAATCAGTAAATTTCTAGGTTTATATACATATATATATATATATATATATTTACATATATAATCATGTATAAAAATATTATGAAACTAGTAGGAGGTATGAAAGATGTGCAAAGGAAGTACAAATAGTCATAATAAACAGAAAACACGACACAAAGTATACATAAATTTCAATATAAATAATAGCAAGTAATATAAATATAATAAAGTATAAATAAATTTCAATAAAAATAATAGCAAGAAATATAAATATTTAAACTCAACATTTTGAGGACAAAAATGGAGAATACGATTTAGCTTTATACTACTTACTAAGGACCCTCCAGAAATTAAAAATAAAATAAATAAATGAATACAGAATTGAAATGAGTGCATGGAAAATATCATATAAACACTGAGAAAACTGCTAAAGCAAAAGTAGTACCCTAGGAAAAATTTGAGTTTAAGGTAGAAAAACAATTAATGTAAGAATAGAAAATTCTTAACAAAAATATAAGCACCCAAGCAAAAAAGGGGTAAGGTTAAACATTTTAAAAGGACTATTTTCAGAATCTAGAAGAAAAAACATTGTCATGATTACCAAAAATTACTAAGTCCATAATCCTGATGTACTGTTTTACTTCAGAAGATAACTCAAGCATACAAAATGAATAAGGTATAATAACTTTTTACAACAAAAACAACATGTACAACCAAATAGATAAACGAAAAGCAAAGTACTCAAGCGAATACACAATGTCGATTATTTCTACACCCATGTGGGGTAAGCACAGAGCATAACCTTGAGCTAACTCCTAAGGAAGCTCTTTTGCCCTTTTTCTTTTTCTTTCTTTTTTTTAATTTTCCATAAAATATTTCATTTCTAATAATACATTTTCTTGTTATTTTTTATCTTGAATTCAGCAACTTTATTAGAAGTGTACAAAGATAATTATCCATGTCTATTCCAATTATGTAGAAGATAAAACCATCATTTCAAAAAAAAACTGAACATACCATGCTACCATGCTTCATGCATCACAGCTTAATTCTGAGAAATTTCAATGAAACAAAAAGAGCAATGGGTTTCCCGTTTAAACAGTCTCATCGTGTACACTTCCAATCTTCTCTGCCTTCTTTCATCTTAGGGGTCTTTTACAATCAGCTGCTGAGACTTTGTAGCCAGCCTGGAACCAGACTGGGAATCTTGCTAGTTAGTATAGAATGTGAGGTGTCCGGTGTCTTCTGGAGGTCCTTGGAATGCTGCTGGAGGATACTGAGTGGCATACCCAGGTTGAAAATGAGTTTCTGGGTGAGGAGCCTCCATTTGCAAGCTATCCTTGAGCAGCTCCTGAGTGAGTCAAGTTCCTGGAATTGTGGTACCTATGGTGTCTGGTTTCCAGACTCCTCTGCAAAAGGCACAGGAGCTACATTCCCCCTAAGGAAGTTCTTAATGGCCTCATAAGTAACAAATATTGTGTTCTCTGAACACAATCCCTCTAAACTAAACACTAAGTATACAAAAGGGCACAGCTATTCCATATTTGCATGTTTAAAATGATTTCTTGAGCAATACTTGCCTATTCCTTGGCACTCAGAAGGTAGAGGCAGGAAGGCCAGAAATTCAATGTTATTTTTGACTACATAGAGAGTTTGAAGTCCACATGGGACACAAGATACCCTGCTTCAAAACAAACAAACAAACAAACAAAAAGCAGATAATTAAATTGTAAAGAAAAATATAGTAATAATAAAACAAAATAAATGTGTAACTTGTCAAAGGTAAAGATAACAAAACTTCATCAACAATTTATGAAGGTATTCTGATTTTTAGGGAAGAATTTATATTCCTGAATAAACTAAAAATAAACATTGATTTCAAAATACTAGAAGACAATATGTTTTGAAAGTGAAAAAGTTGAAAACTAATGGCGAGGACAGCAGAAAAGAAACAATACACAAAATCAAAAGCTAGTTTTCCAAGAAAAAAAGATATTCAAATCAAACCAGAGAGGCAGTCTCTCTCTTTGAAAGACATTTGATAATAAATAAATAAATACATAAATAAATAAATAAATAAATAAATAAATAAATAAATAAATAAAAAGACAGTAAAAGTTTCACTGAGGGGCATGAGGATTCATGTCCATCAAGAGGAGAGACAAATGAGGCAGCAAATACATAGAATGACATGGATTAGAAAAACCTGCCAGACATGGTGGAGTGATACCCAGGGGTCCTCAACCTGCTCAGAGGAGAAGTCGAGGAAGATGGGTGGAAGAATTGTGGGAGGGATGACCTGGGGGGCACAGTGAGCAGAATGTAAAATGAATAAGTAAAATAATTAATAATAATAAATATATAAAATTAAATTTTAAAGAATCAATCAATAAATAAATAAATAAATAAATCTGGACAGAGTTGTAGAACTATCCCAGTCTACCCACTCAGGGAACACCTGTCCCATTGTAGTTGTTTCTGAAGCCAAACAGGTATAGCTAAACTACAAGATACCACCAATGAACCACTCTCAGGAACTCATGGCAATTTCTATCAAGTGATGAATCCATTGGGCCAGTGAATCTGCTTCATGCCAGCTAGATTAGTGGGAACAGAGGGTTCTCCCAAATGGTTAGCTGTTACTTTCATATAAAGCCAAACCAATGCTAGTGTAGATCCAGCTGTCATCTTGAACACACCATGTCCATTTGGCCAGCAACTTTGGGATCTTTTACTTCCCACAGTGCTTTTGATATCCTTGAGTTTTAAAATCATGAAATAGCAATAAGACAGAAGAGAGTCATAAGAACATCACGGGCTAGGCATTCAGTTCAACAAGAACTCTATATAAAGGTATCAGTTTCCACTTTTTAACTTTTGAAATTAAAATATAAGTAATTACATCATTTTCTCCTTTATCCTTTATCCTTCCAACCCTGCCCATGTGCCCACCTCTAATTTTTGGCATCTCTTACTTTAATTGATGTCATATTTTATATATGTGGGATGACTGCTGACAGCTCCAGCGCTGCCTGCAGTACCGAGCTCGGGCGCGGGCGTAGGCCTGGGGGATTAAAGTAAGACTCAGACTCCGGTCATCCATTATGAGAGAATGCTAATGCCTTTACTGGGCAGGTTCAATATACACACCAAGCCAAGGAAGAAAAAACAGGAACTCAACTGGGGGGCAATGGGATGTCAAGTGTAAATTCCCTTCCTGGGGCATCATCCTTCAACAGGATGTTTTGTTGGATGTCAAGTGTAAATTCCCTTCCTGGGGTACCATGCCTTAGTCAGGATGTTTTTGCTCTTAGAGGAACCGCACATGGAAAGTCTCAGCCAGGGCATAACAGCCCTTCGGGGTCCTACAGACTGCTTGGTAGTGGACAACCATTGGGGAGACTGTTTCAGTCTTTTTCTCATACCAGCAGTCCCAATAGATAGTTTTGTTGTTGTTGTTGTTTGTTCATTTCTTTTGTTCTGTTTTAAATAAGAATGAATGTAATGACCATTAGGTAGACAAAATATATGTCAAACTCCAGGGAATGCTTCTAGTTGAAGCTCTCTCCCTTTACACAAGACTCCAAATACTTCAAATAGTAAAATCACCCAACCATAGAAACAGGAATTCAGAAATATCATTGGGTTTATGGGAACTCCAGTTATAAAATCTATAAAACTATGTGCAGGACAGTTTCTAGTGCAGCCTGTGCTTTTTGTTCCACATTGAAGATTGGGACTTGAGCATTAGTGGCCATAGAGTGCCAAGTAGAATATACACATGTAGCATGTTCTTCTTTAAAAGTCAGCGTCACATAAAGTACAGAGCTTTCTCTGTGACAAGTTCTGGAAAACTTGATTGCCAAAGGAATTACGCATTCTGAATCTATTCATGAGTCTCTCAGAAACCAATTGGCAAGAATGTTCTCGAGTCTTCTCAGCTCTCCTTGCAGAAGTGTGACAGTACTTTAGTTCAGGGTATGTATGCTTGAGGCTTCTGGAGCAGCACCAACCAGCACGGTGTGATTAATGCAGTGAATCTTTCTGACATCAGAGAGTAGAAGGAGCTGTGTAAAACTCTAAACTCTGCTAATTCCAATATCAAAGGGAATTTAAATGCCCAAGGAAGTATTGAAATTCTGTTTTTGAGACCTTTCCTAAGCAAGAATCTGTCTTGATGTCAGGATGTTAATGCATCAGAAGAAACGTACACAAGCCTGGGAACCATAACAGGTGTCACCGTCATAGTTGACTCAGTTAAATCATAATGTCTTGAACACCTAGGGCATTGTGGGTGATCTTAAGCCATTGAACTGACATTTAAAAGCGTCGGTTATAGGTAAAACTGAACAAGTGGTATGTTTCATGTTTAAGGTTGCTAAAAGTTCAGCATGAGGCAATAAATAAACATGGATGGTCTTACCTTAAAAAAATAATACTTAAAATCGTGGGATGCTGTTACGCTGGGTAAATACCTTTATCTACGTTGTTTATTTATGTATACAGACATTGCAATCTCGTGTACACTTACTACCTCTTTAGAGAAAATGTTTCTTTAATCAGAAATAAAGGTTCTGTTTTAGTTCTTTTTCCCATTTCTGTGGCCAAAAGCTCTGAGAGAAACAATTTAAAGGAAGAAGACTTTATCCTGGATTACAATTTGAGATCATTCTATTATAGTGTGGAAAACTCAGAGACAGGCAAGAAAGGCTTGTTAATGGGAAGAGATGGCTGGCTGCTCACACTGGCGCCTCCACTCAGGAGGACAAGAGTGAACAGGAAGTAAGGCTGGGGTATAAAGCCTCAAGGCTTGCCACCAGTGATTGGCTTTCTCCAGGGAAGCTGAAGCTCTCATTCCTAGTGGTTCTACAACCTTCCCAAACAATGACTCCAGCTGGGGACCAAGTGTTCACACACATGAACCCAGGGTGGACACCTCACACCCAAACCACAACAGTGTGTGTTTCCCAGTTTTCGCCACACACTTTTCATAGTAACTGCCCAGAAACAGCCTGCTCTGCTCAGCTTAGGAGACCGCATATCCCTTCTGTGTCTTGGACCTTGAATAAATTTTTACATTGCATGTCTTCCCATAATGAAATTCTTCTAAATATCACCACTCCACTGTGCTCTAAATAGCCTTGTCTGAAAAAGAACATACAACTTTAAGTGACTAACAATAATTTCATTGTTCTACATTTTATGGCATTCTATAACTTCAAACCACATAGATATTATGTCGCTCACAATGGTGGCAAAAGACCAGCCAGCCAAAGTTCAGAAAGAGTGAGAAAGTGTGAGTTTATTCAGCACTAAGTCTTAGACTGAAAATGTTCTAGGCCTAGATAAGATTTTACAGAGGCTAGAAGCTTCCAGGACTAGGCCTACATTAGCAGATGGAGGCAATAATCCTGCTAAATAAAAGATGGATAAAAGACAGTCAAAATAATGAAAATGAGCTGCCATTTTAGAAAGCAGCACACATTCTGGATTAAGCTTGTTTAGCCTCACAAGACTGAATAAAATTACCCAGATCTAGACTTTCTTGAGAATCTCCACAAAGATGAATTATATAATTATAGAACTTTCTATCTCCTTTCTTGGATTTCAACTTACAACTTAGGACTCCTTTTAATGTGATTTTTTTTTTTTTTTTTTTTTTTTGGTTTTTCAAAACAGGTTTCTCTGTATAGCCCTGGCTGTCCTGGAACTCTGTAGACCAGGCTGACCTCGAACTCAGAAATCCACCTGCCTCTGCCTCCCAAGTGCTGGGATTAAAGATGTGCACCACCGCCCGGCTCTTAATGTGATGGTAATGTTTATGGTTGATTACTGTGGAAGGAAGAAAAGTGGCAAAGGGCTACGTTTTAGTTTTCAAGTCCCTGTGCCTGCCCTCTTCTTACCTTACGCTGAGACTCTGGTTTTGGCAGCAGAATAAATTACTATGTTGCAGTAAAGAGAAACATTTGTTAGAAGATAAAGAACTTGGATTCTATCTGATAAATGCGTATACTTTCTTCCTAATATTCAGTACTGCCAAAATTCAAAGAAAGCAGACTTCAGTGAATTAAAAACTCAAGATCATTATTGAATAAATTCATTCAATTTAAAATTATGATTTACTTTTATTTTTAATTAAAATATAATTACATTATATCTCTCATTCTCTGCCTTTATGGGTAATGGGAGCACATACTTTTTCTCTCTCTCTCTCTTTCCCTCTCTCTCTCTCTCTCTCTCTCTCTCACACACACACACACACACACAACTTTCCTTTATTTTTATTATTAATTATTATATTTTTCATTATTTAAAATTTTTAATTAAAATATATTTTCATCTCCAGATCCTCTCCCCCTTCCTACACAGCCAACTTTAAGTTCTTTCTCAAGAAGGAAACAAAAATCCAATATGAAAATAAAAATCCAATACAAAGTAAAAGTACCCCCAAACAAGAAAACAATATCAATAAATAAAACCACATCGAAAAGTAAGAAAGCAACCAAACTGTGGCCAAATAAAAGCACACACACAGGCACACACACAGACACCCACCCACACACCACCACCACCAACAACAACAACAAACTTCGTGTTCAATTATATGTTGGTCAAGTACACCTAAACACGACACCTGTCCTAAACTATAAACACAGTATTACTCTATTGAAGAAAAGTGATTGTTCCTCTCACAGCAGATATAATTGACAGCCCAATTGTTAACATTTACCTTAGTAGCTAGGTTTTCATTCATTAATTCATTCATTTTTAAATATAACAAAATATAATAGTAAGATAAAACAATCACATTAAACCAATCAAAGGAAAAGAATCTAAAAGAAGGTGCAAGAATCAGAGACCCACTCGTTTGCACATACTCATGAATCCTATAAGAACACTAAACTGGAAGCAGTACTACATATGCAGAAGACTTGATGCAGACCAGTGACATACCCTGTAAATGATGCCTCAGTCTTTGTGAGTTCATATGAGTTTTGCTCATCTTTGTTCGTTCTATGTATTTAGTGTCTTACCTATAATGTAGCACGAGGAGCTTTTCTGGTTCTACCAGTGTTCCTCTTGTATTTTAATGGGTTCATCTTGTCTTAGATTTAGAACCACTTTTTCTATGATTATATTGAAGACATGTTCTATGCCTTTGACTTGAAATAAAAGGTTATCATCTTTCCTTCCTCCTCCACCGCATCCTCTTCCTCCTTTCCTTCTCTTTGTCGACAATTCTTAGATTTTTATCTAATTTGTTTTATTGTGTCTCGATGGTTTGTATATTCTGTTCATGATTTTTTTTTAATTTATCATAACCTTTAATTGAATGATCCAATTCCTCTATTTTGTCTTCAGGCCTCAATATTCTCTCCTGTACAGTATTTTTTCCCACTTCTGTTGATTATGGTTTTCACTTTGAAGACTTCATTTCAGTCGGATTTTTCTTCAATATTTCTATCTCATTATCGAATTCAGTTTTCATTTCCTGAATTTTCATATCCTATTCAGTGTTTGCTTAGACTTTGGTCAGTTCATCACTGTCCTCTCTAAGTTCATTCTGGTATTTGTGTTCTCATTTAATTTCTGGGACTCTTTCAGCAGAGAATCACTGTAAAGTGTTAGAGCATAAACTGACTTGTGGCATAAAGATTAATAAAGACAAAGACCAATAAAAGATGTAGATACAGATATATAGAGAAAGTTCTCATTATATGATTAAACTAAACTTCCAACTAACTTTTTATTTTATTTGTTCTATCCATCTAAATTTGGAAAGAATTTAGGCATGAAGGTATGTGCCTCTAACTCCGATGCTTGGGAGGCTGAAGCAAGGGGATTGTCACAAGTTCAAGGCCAATCCCATGCTCATGGTGAGCTTTAGGTCAACAAGTACTGCATAGAAACATGCGACCCTTTGAGTAAACTTAGGAATAATGATAATGTCTCTTTTCTTAAAAAGAAAGTTATTTGTCATTTAATCATTTTTTTCTTCTCTGCTGTAGGAAATTTATAAATAGGTCATAGAGACAGAAGGATTGGGAGCTCTTAATTTGCAGAGTCCCTTTTCATTTAAAATTGAATAATAAGTCAACATAGCCTAACTGTGGAGATTATGCAATATCCAATATGTATGTACATATATATATATATATATATATATATATATATATTAGTATGCAAGTGTGGCAAGAAATTTTATCTTTGCTACATTTCAAGTAGGTTTCTGAAGATAAAAGTCTGATGTGGGCAATGTTCCCAGAAATTTCTCTGTGGGAAAATGACACATTTCAAAACCGTAGAATTCTAGTTGCTTTTAGTTCAAATTATTTGAATGTGTAGTTTTCTGTGTCAGTGCTGGGAGGACAATTGGAATATGTGAGTCCACATGTGAGACAGAATAAATGCTATGTGCTTCAGACTGTCAAATGTCACAGGTGACAATAAGCTGATAGTAAGTATTGAATTGTATTATCACTCAAGGGCACTCACTTGTTGTTTGACGTCAGCTCAGTGCCACCTCCATCAGAGATAATGGGAACCAGATTCCTTTGTAGCATATCTGGATTTAGGACAAGGACAGCACTAACAATCTCTGTATCTGCTCAGAATGGAATCTATGTCTTTAGAACATCTCAGTACCATGAGATATATAATTGTCTGTCATCTCAGATGTTTGGCATGTGTTTCCATTTGAGCTGAATAGGGTCAAAATGATCACATTTAGTCTAATGTGACTGAAAAATGTAATTCTTTTTACATTTTTCCACAAAGAGGTAGTGTTGAAATACTAGTCAAATATAAATAATGTTTCCCCAAATCTGTTTCCTTTAAAGGTTGCAGATTGAATTAGACATTTCTAAATAAAAGTAAAAATGGGATCTCAAAACACCCAGAAAGGCCTCTGCTATACACACAGATCACTGCACAGAGAGCATTATAACTTGAACCCTTGGCAGGGTCCAAGTAAAAAACTGTAAATCATTGGATACACTCATGTCTTAGTTACCATTCTATTGTTGTAAAGAGACAACATGACCAAATCAACTCTTATAATAAAAGAAATTTAATTTGGAGCTTCCTTACAATTTTAGAGGGTAAGTTGGTGACCATTATGGTAGAAACAGATAGTCATGGTGCTTCAGTAGCAACAAAACTTTTCATCCTGACCCTCAGGCATCAGGCAGAGAGAGCAAGACTGGTCCTGGCATGGGCTTTGGATACCTTAAAGCCCACTCCCAGTGACATACCTCCTCCAAGTCCATACTTCCCAGCCCTTCTTTAATAGTTCACTAAACTGGGGACTAAGCATGTAAGCATATGAGCCTATGGTGGTGTATCTTAGTCAGTGCTCTACTGCTGTGAAGGGACACTTCCCCCAACAAGACCATAGCTTCTAATCCTTCTAATCCTTTCAAATACTGCCATTTCCTAATGACTAAGCATTAAAATAGCCTGTGGAAGCCATTCTTATTCAGACCATCAAAATTTCTATCTACTTGCAATCAAAGTTAAGCTGTAATTCTGCTCTTTAACAGCAAGAGACAAATAATGGGGACAGGAAAATAAGGGAAAAAAACCAAGAGGAGTCATGTTATCTTTTTGATTTTCATGAGAATAAGTTTTATTTAAATAACTGCTTCAATGCTTTGCATGCCATTTAACCTAGAATAGAAAAGAAAACAAAAGTTAGTTTCTTCTATCACATGACATTGGGAAGAAAAATAAATTACATACAGCAGAGAGAAGATTTAGAACAAACTTCATAGCATTGCCAATGCTGAGCTGTTGGGGATACTAGTTAACATAATGAAGTTTTCCAATTTTAAAGTAAAATAAAGTAAGATGGGTTATTGTCACAGAAAGGAAAAACATGAAACCTCAAGATAGTTTTACTTTTCAGTTTGAAATAATAATTTTAATAATTGCATCTAGTATTTCTCTATCACACAATCTTTATTGTTACTAATTTTAGACACATATATCTCATTACAAAGACTTTAACTAAAATCAGTTTCAGTACACCACTCATCAAATTACAGGCTACTAATAAAGGTCAAATTCTAAAAGCATATACATTTCATTTTTTTTTAATCTTTAGAGTTAAAAAATGTATTAGTTTTCAATGAAAGAAAATTAGCGTTCATGATATTTCATGATATGTTTATCAAGAATGACTTGGGACATTTGTTTTTAATTTGCACACACAAGTCTTTAAATATATTTTCTTCTGTTATCTTCCTAATAGCTAGTATGTCTGCATGCTATTTATTTAGAAGTAATGTGACACAGACAAAAGAGATTCTGTCTTTCTACCATTAGCTCTAACAGTAAAGGAAAAATATCTAATTGTAAGTAAAATTACAAATAAACATATTTTGGTAAGCCAGTTAGAACACATTATAATTTAAGTAAAACTCTGTACACATGAAATTTTCCTTAAATATTATGGTTGATCAAGTATGTGTATTACGCACTTTTTAATGTGTCATGTCCCAAAAGAACTGTGATGTGAAATTTCATAACTTTAGAATGACTTTTCTAATAGTGTAGAACTGGAATGAAATGTGTAGGTCTTCTGGTTAGATTTGGTTTGTGATTGTTTCTTATTTGCAAGTTGTTGTTTACAGAAAAGTTTTAATATAAAAAATTAAAAGTGAATGTAAAATGAATCATTTACAAATATTTTTAAATGTAAAATATACTCACTACTCTCAAAGTCTAAAATACTCTAAATATGTCTAAAATACTCTAAAACATAAAAGTACAAATAATTTTAAATATTAGTTTTACTGTAAAATTATTTCACCTATAATGTCCAAAAATTTTACACACAGCAATAACATTTCTTTTTATTCCTAATTATTCAAATATGTTACAGGCAACTATAATAGCACAAAATAATGATGAATATTTTCACACTGACATTTTCAAATTGTTAAGTAAATATGGAGAGATTTTTATTCTATCTTATTGTTTTGATTTACTACTGCTCTATCAAAATTAAGATCTTATTTTCAGTGAAAACATATCAAGGAACATCATTTCAAAGAAAAATTATGTATCCACTTATCTCAACATAGCAATTTATAAAAGGAAACTTTGATTTTTGGAAAGTTACTAAAATATCTGAAATAGACACATTTAAAGATTTTGGTTGAAGGTTTAGAATACCTTCAATGAAGATATTAGTAATGACACTTTATAACCCTAGTAAAAAGTAGCTATGTGTCAACTAGATAAAGAAATTAAAGAAGAAAACTCTGCTTAGATATATAATACACACAATTTAGCTATCTCTTCTCAACAAAAATCTTTGTTTCTGTAAATAATCATGAATCTTCCCTTTCATGCTGAGATTGACTTATAAATGTGCAGATTTGCTAGCTTTATTTAAAACAAAATAAAGTTAAAATATCCAGTTGTATATATTTTGTGTGTGCATGCAAATCTCTCTCCTCTTTCTCTCTCTCTCTCTCTCTCTCTCTCTCTCTCTCTCTCTCTCTCTCTCTCTTTCTTTCTGACACACACACACACACACACACACACACAAAAAATCTGTTTGGGGTTGGGGCATCCAGAGGTCAATTTTGAGCATCTTTCTCAGTTTCTTTCCACCTTACATTTTTGAGAACGTATCTCTGGTGAATCTGGAGCTCACTAATATGGCTTGGCCAGCTATGTTTATCTCCCCATTGTTGAGGTTACATATGTAATGGCTTAGAGAGGCTTTTCAATTGGATGCAGAGGATCTTAATTCAATTCCTATGCTTGCACAGCACCTTTACTGACTAAGTCATCTTTGTAGCTCACCTCTCTGTGCACTTTTGACTTAGCCACTATATTATGCTTCATTGGAGAGGTTATATGAAATATTTATTATAATACCAAATACCAAGCTTAATCATCAAGCTATTACTATATGTTAAGATTGTACACATATAATTCTCAGTGGATTAATTCACTGAACATTTAAGACAAGTCTGTGTATAGACAGAATTTTCAACCCTGTTATGCTTGAGACTTAGAAATGTTATATAACGCTAAAGTTTCCAGATAACAAATTCTAGATGGAAGCAGAACTGAAATCCCACCCTCCAGAGAAGGACAAACATGAAGAATGTATGAATTATATGAAGACATTTTCTGACAAGTTTTTTCCCACAGCCTTCATCCCTCACCCCACCCCTTTATGTCTGCTGCCAACACCTGGAAACACTTTTTCTTGGAGATTTACTGGCCAAGCCAGCCTGGAAATCAGGTAGGCAATCTTTGTTCTCCTTCCTGTCCTCCATTTTTAACTGCCCAATCTCATCCCCTGCCTTGTAGCAGACTTGTCTTCTAGTCTTCAGGATAAGAGCATGTCTTCTCTCTCTTCCTCAGTTCCCTGGGGACTTCACAGATCCTTTTGACAGACCCAGCTTTCCTCCTTCCCGTGGATCCTTTAATCCCTCACTCTTCTTTCCGGTGCCTTCACCCCTACTGACTAGTGTTCATAACACTTGAAGGTACTCTGCATGCTACCAAAAGACAAAGATAAATGTCAAGCCATCTATAAACTTTTCTACAACAGTGACCTGTCTGCAAAATTTACTAGTGCAATAGTGGCACAAAGCTTGTAGGAGTAAAGAACCAATAACTGATTAAATTGAAGGCCCATTCCATGAAATGTAACCAACCCCAAAATTGCTTGAGTGGCCAAGAACATGAGGATTGCTTGGCTAGGGACCTAGTGGAAAGCCAAGTATTATTGTTTGTTTGTTTGCTTGTTTTTTAAAGGGAAAGTATCAACATAAGGACTCCTAATGTCATTCTTCACTACTTACAGATCTGACTCTTGCTCAGCATAATCAGGGAAGCAATCTCCCACAGTAGGTGGGAACAAATAGAAAGATTCACAGAAGATGAGAGCCTTGAAACACTCATGTCAAAAAGAATGTCTCCATTGAATCCCTCTACTTAGGGCTCAGGGAATCTTACAGAAGTAGAGGAAAGATTGTAAGGGTCAGAGAGCATAGAAGACACCAAAAAACTAAGTCCATTTAAGCATAGCAGGATTGGCACTCTAATGAACTCAGAGACTTTGGCAGCATGCACAGGGCTTGCAAAAGTCCACTTTATAACCACTCATAAATGAAAACTTAGATTTCACCACCAAAGTCTTCACTAGATATACAAACTGTTCTTAACGTCAGCCTCCATGCCCAGCAGTAGATGGTCAGCACAAAGTAAACTCATTGACATTTTTAGAGGATTTTTGTCTTATAATGTTTTGTCAGGGCTCCCTCCAACCCCCTGTTACAGGTCATTTGTGTGTATATTATGGTTTCTGGGTTTTTGTTTTTATGGAATTACTGTGTTGTGGATGTATGTGTCTTCTTTGGTCTGTATTTATTTCTTAAACTTTTTGTTTGATTCTTATTCTTCTTTGTTTTGTCCTATTCTAGTTTGGATATTTTTGGTTTTTGTTTTGTTTTTGGTTGTGTGTTTTTATCTTATTTTTTCCTTAGGTTCTCTTTGTATTCTAATGAAAAAGAGAAAAAAAAAAGGATGTATGGATTGGGGTGAGTCCAGAAGTGAGGAGGATCTGGAAGGAGTTAGAGGACTGAGAACCGTAATCAGAACACTGTATGTAGCCATTTATTTTAATACAAAACAAGAAAGCAGGTCCTGAAATGTCTCAAAGTATAAGATTGAAGGTATTTTTGAAAGCACAATAAAGTTTTACATAGCCTCACATACACTGTATACCCTGTAATAAATAAGTGCATTCCCAAAGGCAAAAAATATAAACACATGAATATCCCTTGAGTAACAACACTGAATATTCACACAGGTGCCATGCCAATGTAGGTCACACTTACATTTCACACTCACCTTATTTAAATATGTTTCTTATGCTGTGTATACAACTGCTTAGGAAAATTGTAAAAGATGCCTTGTATCTTTAGTTGAAGAATATGATATACATCATAAAATAAAGTTCATAGGTTTACAGTATATAACAAATCCACATAAATATACACTGAAAAATCAAATGTTATAAGTAGGATGTGGTTTTTCCAATCATTAATTTTCCAAAACATTGCCAAAAAAGTCTCCCAGTGGATACTTTTTGCTGTACACTTTTCTATGCTGTGCCCTACTTCACTTCAGTTCAATGCTACAATGCATGGTTCATAACCATCATGGCCAAGTCACACAGATTCGATTTTTTTTTTAGTAACTGTAAACCTAATATACTAATTACAGTGAGAGATCTTTAAATAACTTTGTAATTGCTCTAATTTAAATTATTAAGAACTAATTTTTATTTTTGAACCTTGATGATCCATACAAATGCAATAACTTCCAGAAGTATTGATCTTTGTTAACTCATATCTTCACCAGCTCTGGAAAATATACCCCTTCACTATATGACTGTAGTAAAAAAAATTTTATTATTATCATGAGTCAAAAAGTTAGAAGAAATTCCAGCTTGCCTGCCGTGTCAGAGTTCTTCAGCGCCATTATCCCACATGGTGGGACAACATGGTTTTCATTAGATAGCTGGTCACCAGCAGCACACAACCCATGAGAAAGAAGACTCTTACACATCCTGCTTTGAACATCCCTACTAAATTCTTCTCATTATTTCAACTTGGAGTTTCTCTCACTACTCAACTATACTCCACCAGCTGGGGACCCAGGCACCTGGCGAGCTAATTTCCTGATGTACAACACATAATTTATTTTCTAACCAGTTTGTGAAATAAAGAAAGACTGGATATTTTTTAGATATTGTAACTCTGTTTTGGACAGTTAAGTACCTTGCACCTCTGAGATGTATTTCCTTAGTTTGTTGTAACTTTCTAATGACCTTTTTCTAAAGTTGAAACTTAAAACTCTTATAAAAATATAAACTATCTTCTACTAATGATTCTGTCACCATTTCCATGCCGCTTTTCTTTCACTTCTGTATTCCATCTCTGTATTGAATTTCTACTTAAGAATCCCAAAAATACTAGCAGTAGAATAAACTAAAATATATGCCTTGAAAGCTCTGTTTTCTAACCAAGCCATGGCCCTAACATTAACCAACATCTCAACCTGAACTTTAACCAATGAATATTTCTTTCCTCTTTGACAGTTTACTTGAAAGTTCTGTGATACATTTAAGTGGTGTTTTTTTCAAATACTCTCAAATTCAGTTAGAATTTCTCTTGCCTGTGATCTGATTGGATTTTATTTATACTCTTATTGTACCAATAACTATATCATTACAAATTGTTTAATTTAACTCAAAATACTATTATCCCCTTTTACCCAGGAGAACTGTTGTGTATAAATCATCAGTGTTTAACATATAGCTGACATTATAAAGGCCCCTGTGGAAATTCAGTGACCAACTCAAGAAATGACTGTCTCTTTATCATTTAATATATATATGAGGCTAGATTAAAAAAATCTCAAATCACTGATTTTTCTCTATAGAGTGGAAATAAACTCAATCTAACTAAAAGAGTTATTCTAGGAAGTAGATTTAAATCCATGTTCTAAATTAAATATTCTGCAAATTCTTTCTGAATACATTTGCATATTAAATGCAATTTATAGACACAAATTTCTTTTAGAATTCTAAGTAAGAGAGCTTGCAAGTAGAATTGTGGGGCAGTGGGCTGTGAGAGGCAGCTGGGTACCGGGTCGAGCACAGGCCTCGAACTCTGGAGACCCTAAAGGGATGGTAGGTATTCGGCCTTGCTCCTGGGCCCTTGTTCCTTTCAGCCCGCTACAGCCCCTCCCACAGAGAGGTCTATGGCCATCAGTCATGTAGGAACAGTGCCTCAGGCTCTCCCACAGATAGATGAGGTATCTCCAAGCTCTCAGCCCAAGCCAATAGGAGTCACCTACTGCTAGACCCTAACCCACCCCCCAAACTCTATATAAGAACCCTGTTTGGTAGAACTAAAGGTGTGCGAGAATCATCCCATTGTCTGAGAGTTTCTGTCACAAGAGCTGTTAACACTACCAGGAGAAGAGATCTGCTCTCCCGAAGCATCCTTAGGACCGTGCTCTTTGCTAGCTAGCTGCTTCTCACCTGCTCAGCCCAGACTGGCTCAGTGCAGAGACAGGTGCAGCACATGAGAGCAACTGGATGGCGACATCCTTTTTCCCAAACGCCGGACCGGCTGTGCTGGAGATCTTTGCCAAAACCTTCGGCACCAGGACCCACACAGAATGATTTAAAATTGTTCATTATACTATAAAATAGACTTCTTTTCTTTACATGAACCATGTAACAGAAGACAGTGAACTTTTATTGCATCTGACCACTGTTGATTCCAGCTGATTAGAAAAACTCCTATAATGAGTGCCTAAGTATGGACTATAACGACCTCACTGAGCACCTGTACTTTGAGAGTGTTTTAACTATGTCGATGAAAAGAAACCTTTGAGAGACTGCAGGTCACCAATATATACATATTGTCATAAGACAATTATGAATTTAAAGAGACAAAAATGTTAACTTTATTTTTTACAAAGATGGTGAACACAAACAACCTAAAGGTAATCTATGAGAATTGAATACTTCAAAGTCTGGATAATAGTTAACAGGTCAGATAATTTGTGATACATATATAACATTTGTGATACAATAGAAGGTAATATCATATTATTTCTGTAATATAATCACTCCAAAACTGGCTATTATTTAGTCTGTATTTTTGAGCCATGAGGCACAAACAAGAAAATGGAGTATATTCTCACAGCACTTAAAAGCATAGACCATCAATATTTATCAAAAAAAAGTTCTACAAAAACACTATCTGTAAAATAATTTTCTCATACTGTTAGATATTTCAAACTAGATACTTTTCAAGGACCAGTAACAACAACACCAATAATAAGTAGCTTCATCACAGTGCAAGTCCAATTAATGAGTATGCTCATAATAGGAAATGAAACTTCCCTTTTTAAGATTTATTCCTTTATTTTATGTATATGAGTACATTGTAGCTGTCTTCAAACACACCAAAAGAGGACATCAGATCCCATTACAGATGGTCGTGAGCCACCATGTAGATGCTAGGAATTGAACTCGGGACCTCTGGAAAAGCAGTCAGTGCTCTTAACTCCTGAGCACTCCCTGAGCATTTCTTTAAAAAAAGAAAATATTATATTGTTTTTTAAAAACTTATTTTTAAATAAATATTATATGTATAGATGTCTTTGCATTCAATAATTTTCCATACTCTAACACATGTGCATCTTTTTTTTTCCTTTTTGGTTTATGAAAATCAATACATTACCCACTCTGTGCTATGGATTTTCTCCCGTCTAATGCACTAAAACTTTATGTTAGTTATAATGTTCCATCTAGTAATTTTTCCATGAGTATTCAGCTTTCATATTGTAATATACATTTCTGTAAAAACACTAAAGAACTTTCCACACAAAACTACTGAAATCATAAATAACATAAATAGAAAGTACATCAACATTCTTAATAAATTTTTATTTTTTTTTATATTTTTAAAATTTTTTATATAATGTATTTTGATATTCTTTTCTCTCCTTTAAATCCTGCCAGATCCCCCCAACTCCCTATCCAGCCAACTTCATGTTCTTTCTCTTCAATAAACAAAAATCAAAGCCTAAAATTTAGCAGAACTTAAAATTTTCCGTGATAAAGTATGATGTCTCATTGGACAATTGTATCTGCCTCCTGAACACACATTATATGAGGGTTGTATTTAAATTCCATTTATCTATGTACATATTTTAAGAGCCTCTACTGTAGTGGGTTTCCATATGACTTCAAAGGATCTTTAGGTTAGCTTTCCTTCCCATATTCCTTTCTTTACCCTACTCTCCACCCTCTCACAATTTAATCACCCTATTCTTATTTCCCCATTGTCTATAATACTTCTTTCTAATTTCTTTTTTGGAAAGATCCCTTCCTAAGTCACCTTGAAAGCTATGGAACCTATGTGGATTTTCTAAATGAAACACAAATATCTATGGCAGTCAGAATTGGCTCCATTCCAGTTTCTGTGACACGTGAAAAGTTTTGAAAGAATGCTTCTTTCACACTAATAATGGGGAATGCAAAAAAAAAAAATCCTCACCATATCTTCAGTTTTCCACAGTCCTTCTGGGAACTCAAGTATCTAAGCAGTTAAGGAAACTGAATTCCTCAAGCTCACAAGACAAT
>NW_021620899.1:5627020-5640889 GCF_004785775.1 Grammomys surdaster | reverse complement strand
AAAGAAATCAGGAGTCATAGACACAAGCATCACCAACAGAATACAAGAGATAGAAGAAAGAATCTCAGATGCAGAAGATACCTTAGGAAATATTGACACAACTATCAAAGAAAATGCAAAATGCAAAAAGTTGTTATCTCAAAATATCCAGGAAATCCAGGAAGCAATAAGAATACCAAACCTAAGGATAATAGGTATAGATGAGAGTGAAGATTCCCAACTTAAAGGGCCAGTAAATATCTTCAACAAATTTATTGAGGAAAACTTCCCTAACCTAAGGAATGAGATGCCCATAATCACACAAGAAGCCTACAGAACGCCAAACAGACTAGATCAAAAAAGAAATACCTCCCATCACATAATAATCAAGACACAAAATGCACAAAACAAAGAAAGAATTTTAAAAGCAGTAAGGGAAAAAGGCCAAATAACATATAAAGGCAAACCTATCAGAATTACACCTGACTTCTCACCAGATACTATAAAAGCCAGAAGATCTTGGACAAATATCATACAGACCCTAAGAGAACATAAATGCCAGCCCAGGCTACTATACCCAGCAAAACTCTCAATTACCATAGATGGAGAAACCAAGATATCGCATGACAAAACTGAATTTACACAGTATCTTCCCACAAATCCAGCTTTACAAAGGATAATAGCAGGAAAGCTCCAATACAAGGAGGGCAATCATACCCTAGAAAGAGCAAGAAAATAATCCTTTTCCATCAAACCCAAAAGAAGATAACCACACAAATGATGTCTCCACTACTAGCAAAAATGACAGGAAGCAACAACACCCTCTCCTTAATATCTCTTAACATCAATGGACTCAATTCCCCAATAAAAAGGTATAGGCTAACAGACTGGATACGCAAACAGGACACAGCTTTTTGCTGCTTACAGGAAACCCACCTCAGTGACAAAGACAGACACTACCTTAGAGTAAAAGGTTGGAAAACAATTTTTCAAGCAAATGGACCTAAGAAACAAGCTGGAGTAGCCATTCTAATATCGAATAAAATCGACTTTCAACTTAAAACTATCAAAAAGGATAAGGAAGGGCATTTCATACTTGTCAAAGGAAAAGTCAACCAACATGAACTCTCAATTCTGAATATCTATGCGCCAAATACAGGAGCATTGACTTTCATAAAAGAAACCTTACTAAAGCTCAAAACACACATTGCACCTCACATAATAATAGTGGGAGATTTCAACACCCCACTCTCAGCAATGGATAAATCATGGAAACAGAAACTAAATAGAAATACAGTAAAACTAACAGAAGTTATGAACCAAATGGACTTAACAGATATCTATAGAACGTTTCACCCTAAAGCAAAAGAATATACCTTTTTCTCAGCACCTCATGGTACTTTCTCCAAAAAAGACCATATAATTGGGCACAAGACAGGCCTCAACAGATATAAGAAAATTGAAATAATTCCCTGCATCCTATCAGATCACCATGGTCTAAGGCTGGTCTTCAAAAATGACAAAGAGAATGGAAAGCCCACATTCACATGGAAACTAAACAACACCCTACTCCTTGATAATCAGGTAAGGGAAGAAATAAAGAAAGAAATTAAAAACTTTTTAGAATTTAATGAAAATGATGACACATCATACCAAAACCTAAGGGATACAATGAAGCTTGGCAACTGCAAGACCCTGCTTGGCAACTGCAGATAGACTCAAAGCAGTGTACCATATCATCTGAAGAATAGCAGGGAGACCATAACTCAAGCAGTGTACCATATCTTCTGAAGAATAGCAGGTTGCAGTCCTCCTCGCCCCCACAAATAACTAGGACCCGCCGGTCGGGTCAAGTGGCACCCAGATGTGGGGCTCGAGGCACGGACCCCTCCGGACGGACCCTCATTGAGAGGATGTGCGCAGGACATCAAGATTGAGCGAGACAGAGATCGTCGCCCACGACCTGTCATCCACGGAACCAGGTTGATGCTGCCATCAAGAAGACGGTTGAAGTTCATTACCATCAGCCGAAAATTGAAGAGGATCCAGAAGTGACTCCGCAGGAGACTGACACAGCTGCCAGCTCCCCTGCCTCCCCCTACGGTCGACCCCTAGACTTCCACGCCCTCCAGAAGGGTTCCTGGTATGCCTGGCTTTGCCCCCGTTTCTCTCGCTAGAGAGCTTGGCCTCTTGATCACCACAACAAAAATTGGCTTTTTCCTAAACCAAGGCCGCCCTTGATATGGCCGCTAACATTGGGGAGCCTTCCTTTATGACAATATTACACCCCAAACTGACAAATGGTTGGTAACTTGAACATTTACAAGGGACTAGGATGGCTGTGAGTTAGCCCAGTGATGGGATTATTGTAGGTCCACTTCCCAGGGGCCCACCCAATGCAGCCGAAAAGGAGTGCGTGGTGCTGGGAGTGGGTGCAGCCTACATGGCCTAAGACAGGGCTCTTACCCTCCTTTCACCCACATCGGAGTCCCTTGACATTGCCCATCGTCGACAGCCTAAAGCCTTAGACCATCGATGTGACTCGTCTCACATCAGTGTTTTGGGGTTGTGTACTTGTCTAAGACCCCCCATAATTAGACATCCAAATTCAAAATTCACATAGTTGGGATTGATCATAAGACGCCTTCTCTAACTAAACAGAGAAGGGGGAGATGCCAGAAGCCAGGACCCTCACCCTTACCCTCACCCCCTACCTTTCCCCACCTGCACAATGTCCTCTGAAGCTTGGCAACTGCAAGATCCTGCTTATCAACTGCAGATAGACTCAAAGCAGAGTACCATATCTTCTTAAGAATAGCAGGGAGACCATAACTCAAGCAGTGTACCATATCTTCTGAAGAACAGCAGGTAGATCATAATTCAAGGCAGTGTACCATATAGACCATGACATGTTTCAAGGCACAGGCCAAGAAGATTCTGTACTTTTCCACCACCTGGCCCCTCTTACCCCCTTCCCTTGTAAAATATGCTATAAAAAAGCATTTCATGTTCAAAAAAATTAAATAAAAAAATTTTTAAAAAATGCAATGGGATGTTTGCCAAAATAGATTATACCCTGGGGCCAGTGGTTCTCAAACTTCCTAATGCTGACTCATCAGTTCCTCATGCTGTGGTGATACCCAACCATAAAACTTTTTCCTTACTACTTTATGACTGTAATTTTGCTACTGTTTTGAGTCATAAAGTAAAGATTTGATAGGCAGCGTATTTGATATCTGACTCTCAATAGGGCTGTGACCCACAGGTTGAAAACTACTCTTCTAGGCCATAGAGCAAAAGCAACAAATTGAAAAGACATCATGTTGAGTCTGTGTTAGTCAATAATAAAATGGAAGTATACATTAATAACAGAAGAAAATATGAACCACTCCAAGCCCCAAGTTTAGAGTTACTGACATGTTTCTAAACCATTCATCAAAGAGAAAGTATTTGCAAGAAAATAAAAGAATAACTCTAAATGTATTGATATCAGTAATATTCAATTTTTACAAATGCCAGTGTTTATATATATTTTTAAAAGATTTTATTTATTTAGGTATATGAATACTCTGTAGCTGTCTTTAGATGTACCAGAAGAGAGCATCCTATTCAATTACAGATGGTTGTGAGCCAGCATGTGTTTGCTGGGAATTGAACTCAGGACCTCTGGAAGAGCAGTCAGTGCTCTTAACTGCATAGTCATCTTTTCAGCCCTATTTTAAAATCTTTAAAAGAATAGTTCAAGAAGTAAATTTTTTCATTGTCCTCTTGAAATAAAACATTAAAGTAGGTTGAATTAAGCATAAGAACATGAATAATAGAAACAATAGCAGAGACTGAAGGAATAAGGAAGATTTATAATGGAAAATCTCAATGATCATACTACGACACAAAAGTAATTGGTTTGTATTGCCACAATATTTGAATCTAGTTGTTTTACTGTTGGAAAGAATAAAGCTATATAGTATTAACTGTTTTAATTTCACATATACTGGATTATAATTTTCTACAATGCTCATTTGCAGCATCATCTACTGACACTTCTCAATTATTTTGAAGAGATTGTGTACACAATTAACTTGCCTTCTACTTTTCCCCACTTTTTCTAAAATGAAAAGTGTGTTATCTCCCAAACACTGGGCATCCTGAATGTATCTCTTGATTATCTCCTTAATCTCAATTCACATATTTTTTCTTGTCTTATTCTTTTATTTACACTGAAGAATTCCCTGTTGAAATTTACTGACCCCAGGCATAGATTGTAATATATCCTAATGAAACAAGTTTCCAAAAGCACGGTTAAGCAGAAGATTGCTTCTGTCTACTGTTGTTTGCTTAGACACTGACCTAGTCATAACCAGTACAGTCAAATTGAAATGAAAACAGTGTTGCTGATACCTGGGCTTCAACTGATTCTTAAGACTTTCACTGAATGGTCAACTGATCGTACAGCTGCCAATAAATATTTTTATGTGAAAATCCCTGTTCAAGACCAACTGTAACCATTGTCTACAAAACTTATGGTGTGTACCTCAGAACAAGTGTATCCAAGTCTTCTCTCAAAAGTACTGGAATTTTCAAATACTTTCCTTGTGTTGGATATGGTCATTCATGCTCTCTTTGGCATTTGTATGTTTCATGAATCTGTTCTTCACAATGATTCAAGATGTTTCAGCCATGTTCCCACTGTTTCTCACAATCTTATTAATTGATATGTAATATTTTTATAGCATGATGTTGAATCAATCCTGCTTTTCTTTTTTTCACATTTCTTTGTTCTCATTTTTTGAAACTAGATGATTTCTAATGAGAGTTCATGTTGTGATTTCTGTTTTTTACTGTCCAAAATTTATACAATTTGGCACTAAAATTTATATTTGTTTCATTTTATTTCGTTCCTAAGAATTTTTGTTTTTTTTTAAATCAGAATCATAGTTTCCATGAAGTCTTTAAATATATTTTTAAATATGGCTTATAATAGCTATCTTGAAGTATTTCTGATAATACGCCTATGTACACTCAGAATTAACTTCAATATATTGATGTTACACTGAATATGTGGCTGAGTGGTATTTTATTTCATATCTTATTATTTTTATTTGAACGTTGAACATTTTAAACAATGTTTGGGGCCCAAAGTGTCCAATTTTTAAATAGTAATTTCTTTCTGTACTTAAAAAAATTGTCTCTTATCCAAAGAACAACCTCTCCACATTAAAGCATTTTATTCTCACTCTTCCCCACCCCTTACTCACTCCATCATTCTTTCTCCTTCCTTCCTCACCCCTCTCAAAACTGAAATTTGAATCCTGTGCTTTCTACATGCTAAGCAAGTAGTCTATAACTTAACTGCATCTCTTAATATTTTTTAACACCTTATATTGAAAGAAGGTCTCATTTGGGTACTGTAACCTACACTGGGTCTAAACTTGTTATCATCTTGCCTCAACCTCCAGAGTACTTGGGTTTGCAAAAAGAAAAAATGACAGTCAGGCAGACAAACAGACAAATGTAAAGGAAGACAACATATTTTGAAAAATATCACCCTAGTAATTCTTAATAAACACTCCAACTCACAGCATTTACAATGACCATCCATTAATACAAGCATAGAGGATATCCTAAAATTGAATGTAGTTTATTAATGCAATTCTTGACTGACTGCCAATACTTCTAGTCTTTAAGCATGCCTCAGCATTAGCCTGAGTGTTTTGTTTATGTACCCTTCTTACTCCAGTAGAATTTAATCTTTAAAATTTTTATTCAAACTTTAATGCTCATTGTCCTGCCTTGATGATACTGGACTGAATCTCTGAACCTGTAAGCCAGCCCCAGTTAAATGTTGTCCTTTATAACAGTTGCTTTTGTCATGGTGTCTGTTCACCACAGTAAAACCCTAAAACACTTAACTTGTGCATTATATGTTTCCATCAGAATTTAAGCTCCAAGGGAAAAGGAAGATTTTTATTTCATCCATTCCTTATATTCTATACTCACACTAGTATGCAATATGCAAGGAGTTTCAATATTTGTTGACTTAAATAAATAAAAGAATGTAAATGTACACTTTATAGGAAAGATTTATGTCTACCTGGCTAGAATACTTAACTTCAAATCAATTCTATACCTAAAAATCAGTAACAATAATAACAATTATGCCTATGTCTGTTTGAATGAGAATAGCCCCAAAGGCTCCTGTATTTGAATGTTCGGCCCCCAGTTGGTGGATCTGTTTGGGAAGGATAGAAGGTGTTAGAGAAGGTGTGCCACTTGAGGCAGACTTTAAGGTTTCAAAAAGCCCACTCTATTCCCAGTGTCATTTTAATAGCTTCTGAATCATGATGGAAATTCTCAACTACTGTTTTAGTGCCATACCTACCTGCCTACCTGCTGCTATGACCAGGTCATAAACTCACCCTTTGAAACTGTAAGCCTTAAAATATGTACTTCCGTCTATAAGTTGCCTTGGTCATGGTGTCTCTTCCTAGAAATGGAAAATTAACTAAGACAATGTCAAAACAAATTTTTCAAAAAATAACAATCATGTATTTCTATAAATTTAGGTCTCATTATTTTAGATGCAGATTATATCATTTAAAATACCAATATTGAACTGTACTGGACACTAACTATTTTGACTTATAAAAATTTAAAATGTGTGATAATTAAAGGAGGGATTGATACAGAAGAAAAGCAATGGTTGAAATCAAGTTAATGTCATAGACAAAAATTATAGGGGAAAATATTGGGTTTCCAAAAAAATTAAAGTCATTTCTATAGATTTTTTTAAACAAATGCTTATATAAATGAACACTCTTAATTACAAGCAAGTCTCATTAATTCTTTAATGAAAGTATATGAGAACTTGAAAAGAACAGATTTAAATAACTGTGTGCACCAAAGAAAGTAAACCTCGGTCTCAAGAGTAGCCTACCATTCAGATGCTTATGATTTCAATGTAAGCTTTCCTCGTAATTAGTTCAAAACACTGAATAATAAAAAAAAGTTATTCTATTTTTGTTTTTTTCTGTTATGTGTTTTCTTTTAAGTTTATTTGAGTTTTAAAATAAACTTCATTATATTATTTTCATAGATTAAGATGTTAACACCTCTCAAGGTAGTTAGAAATGTCTAAAGTTGATCTAAAAAAGTATCTCAACACTGCACAGCAGCATTTCTTTTCTCATGAGCTGTAGTTGCTCGTTATTTTATTTCTTCTTTGGATAACTCTTGGAAACAACTACCAGTATTAGTTCATTTTTAAACTATTTCCCACTATTTGTTAATTATTGTGTCTATTTGTGAAATTTTTCCAGTTTCAATTTGTTATGTGAATCTTATGGGATATGAAGGCTGCAATTCATTTTATGCTCCTAAGGCCTAAGTAGAAGGATATGCTATATTCATGGGTTGGAAAATTCAATATAATAAAAGATACAAAATCTTCCCAAACTGATCTAAAAATTTAATAAAATTCAAATCAATATATACAATATCTTTAATTATTGAGATAATTTTAAATGAGTATATAAATACAAGGGATGAATAAAATTAAAACCTTCTTAAACAGTACATAAAAAAAGTTAGAGGTTAAACTGGATTTGTTTGCCTATTAACTAATACTATACTCAAGGCACGATGATGGTGTTGGTGCAAGAAGGGACAGAACCACTTAAAACAGAAGTGAAATTTCTGACACACATCTACCTTTGTAGGGGAAATTTTTCTATGAAGACGTGGAAGATAATGATCCTTAAATAAAACAAGGTTATATTAGTTGTATCCCTTTGTGAGAAGAAAATAGATTTTCCCATTTTATACATCTGCAAAAATAAATGTTAGCCAGGCAGATTACAGACCAACAATGAAGGATACAACAATGTCACGTGGTAACATGGAAATACATCTAAACTTTCCTTCTTTCTCAAGATTTCTGAAATAGTACAAAATGACAAATTAGGCCACATCAAATTAATAACTTTTATTATTGATAAATACTACTGAGAAACTGAAAAAGAAACCATTAATTAAGAGAATACATTCCCAATTACAGAAAAGACACTTATATTGAGAGTGTTAGTAGAACTTCCTCACGTTGGTAACTAAAAAAAGAAGCAAAGCAATGTTTCAAGGGGAAAAAAAAACTTGAAACATGACTTTCAGAAAGTAGAAGGATTGATAAGGATATAAAAGGGTAATTGATGTCACTAATAGTCAAAAACATGCAATCTAAATGCATGATGAAATATAACTGTGCACACTGTAGGGGCCCTTGTGTAATATAGCATAAGTGCCAAATGGTAGCAAAGTTGTAGAATAAATAATATTCTCAAATGCTTCTTGAGAGTTGGAATAATCACCCTCAAAGAAGTGCTTGGCAGTGTCTGGCATGGGAACATATGTTTTCTTATCTTCCAGTTACTCTTCTAGCAGAACTCCACTCAAATGGCCAACAATGACATTGAAAATGTCCACAGTGACATTATTAGTTTCAAACAATCCAAACAAAACCATAAAAAGGTGAAAAGACTAAACATTATACTTTCCTGATGAGCTTATGTTACTGTAAACAAGTAAACAAATTATTCAGTTTAGGTATTTTCAAGTATGCATATTAAAATTTTAAACTGATCTGCTGGGGCAGACTGTGAGCTGGTCTGCTCCCATGAAGACATCATATCCTGACCAATCCTAGAGGATCTGCTGCACTCAGAGCAATTGGTAAAATCCTGCCCCCAACCCCAACCCTCAGCTAGAAGTCCCAGAGCTGCCACTAGGAGCCAGGTGGACTCGGGACCCATCACCTACCAAAACCACACCCGTCTGAATACCACTCCCCTTCTGCCCCTTCTGCCTGGTCCTTTCTGCTGGAACAGACTCCTACCTGGTCTGCTCCAGTGAAGATACCATAACCTGACTACTAGAGGATTCCACTGCACTCAGAGCAGTTGAGAACAAGCTGCTGCACTTAGAGCAGTTGAGGATCTGTTGCACTCAGAACAGTTGACACAACAGCTTGAAGGCACGCAAGGCAAGTTACCTGACAGACTGAAAGCCTCCCTCCTGTACTGTTGCATGCAAGGAAACAGAAACCACAGTCCATAGGCCCCCCTGGAGAACATATCCACACAGGACAACAGCTTGACTGCTCCACTGAAGACCCAACAGTCTGAAGGTCTCCCAGAAGATCTACTACATTCAGTGCAACAGATCAGCAGCTTCTTTGTCCCTCTGAAGAGCCACCAGTTGGAAGGCGCCACAGGTGGTCTGCTCCAGCCAGGGCTGCAGGCCTACCAGAGGACCTGAAACAACCCAGGGATAAAAGAGGCAGACTCCAGAAAGTCACCCAGACCAACAAACACCAGAGACATTCAGATGGCGACAGGCAAGTGCAAGACGATGAGCAACAGAAGCCAGTATACATGGACATCATCAGAACCCAGTTCTCACACCACAACAAGCCCTGAACACCAACACATCTGAAAATCTGGAATCTGTCCTAAAATCTTATCTCATGAAGATAATAGCATCCTTTAAGGAGGATATCAATAACTCCCTCAAAGAAATACAGGAAAACACATCTAAACAGATGAAAGAATTGAATAAAATGGTCCAAGACCTAAAAGGATAAGCAGAAACAATAAAGAAAACAAAAATGGAGGCAAACCTGGAAATGGAAAACCTAGGAAAGAGGCCAGAAACTACAGATGTCAGTATCACCAACAAAACACAGGAGATAGAAGAGAGAATCTTGGATGTAGAAAATACTGTAGAAGAGATTGTTGACACAACTGTCAAAGAAAATTCAAAATATAAAATGCTCCCAACCCAAAGCATCCAGGAAATAGAGGACACAATGAAAAGACTAAATCTAAGAATAATCAGAATAGAAGAGATAAAAGATTCCCAGCTCAAAGGACTTGAAAATGTCTTCAACAAAATCATAGAAGGAAACTTCCCCAACCTAAAGAGATATTCATAAAGGCACAAGAAGCCTACAGGACACCAAATAAATGGGACCAGAAAAGAAAATCCTCTCATCACATAATAATCAAAACACTAAATATACAAAACAAAGAAAGAATATTAAAAGCTGCAAGGGAAAAGGGCCAAGTAACATACAAAAGTAGACCTATCAGAATTACACCAGACTTCTCAACACAGACTATGAAAGCCAGAAAAAGACTGGTCAGAGATCATGCAGACTCTAAGAGAGCTATTATATCCAGCAAAACTCTCAATCAACACAGAGGATCTGTGTTGATATCTACAGATATCAACAAATATCTGTGTTAACAGATATCTACAGAACATTTCACCCTAAAACAAAAACATACACCTTCTCTAGAATGAAAACTTCAACACAGGGAAGGTACCTGCACCAACGAAAGGACAAGATATTAAGCATCTCACAACAAAACCAAAAGGACAAAACCACAAGCACATAAAGCCACCTACAAAAATGAACATATCAGGAACAACCAGCCATCACTCTCTAATGTCTCTCAATATTAATGTATTCAACTCACCTATAAAAAGACATAAGCTGACAGACTGGATATTCAAACAAGAACCAGCATTTTGCTGCATACAAGAAACACACCTCAATAACAAAGACAGAACTATCTCAGAGTAAAAGGATGGAAAAGGGTCTTCCAAGCAAATAGTCCCAGGAAACAAGCTGGAGTTGCCATCCTAGTATCCAATACAAGAGACTTTCAATCAAAAGTTATCAAGTGTGATGAGGTGGGACATTTCATATTCATCAAGGGAAAAATCCACCAAGAGAAAGTCTCAATTCTGAACATTGATGCCCTAAATGCAAGAGCAGAAAAAAAAAAAAAACCTTACAGAACCTCATAACACACATTGAACTCCACACGATAACAGAGGGAGAATTAAACACCCCACTCTCACTAATGGACAAGATATTGAAACAGAAACTAAACAGAGACACAGTGAAAATAAAAGAGGTTATGAACAAAGTGGATTTAACAGATATCTACAGAACATTTCACCCTAAAACAAAAACATACACCTTCTCAGCACCTCATGGTACCTTCTCCAAAATCAACCATAGAATTGGTCACAAAACAGTCCTCAACCAATACAAGAAGACTGAAATAATCCCATACATCTTATCAGATCACCATGGTCTAAGGCTGGTCTTCTATAGCAGCAAAAACAACAGAAACCCCACATACACATGAAAAACTGAACAACTCTCTACTCAATGATAACTTGGTCAGGGAAGAAACAAAGAAAGAAATTAAAGACTTTTTAGAATTTAATAAAAATCTTGAAACATACCCAAACTTATGGGACAAAATCAAAGCAGTGCTAAGAGGAAAATTCATAGCACTAAGTTCTCTGGTAAAGAAACTGGAGAGATCTTACACTAAAAACTTAACAACACACGCTACAGGTCTAGAATAAAATGAAGCAAAGTCACCCAAGAGGAGTATAGGGCAGGAAATAGTCAAACTCAGGGACAAAATAAACCAAATAGAAACAAAGAGAACAATACAAAGAATCAACAAAACAAAAGCTGGTTCTTTGAGAGAATCAACAAAATAGAGAAACCCCTAGCCAAGTTAACTAAAGGGCCCACCATAGGCAGTATTCAAATTAACAAAATCAGAAATGAGAAAGGAGACATAACAACAGAAATGGAGGAAATTAAAAAGAAATCATCAGATCCTACTATAAAAGGCTATACTCAACAAAACTGGAAAATCTAAATGAAATGGATGGTTTTCTGGACCGATACCACATACCAAAGTTAAATTAAGATCAGGTAAACCATCTAAACAGGTCCATATCACACAAGGAAATAGAAGATGTTATTAAAAACCTCCCAACCAAAAAAAGCATAGGGCCAAATGGGTTTAATGCAGAATTCTACCAGACTGTCAAAGAAGATCTGATACCAATATTCCTTAAACTATTCCATAAAATAGAAACAGAAGGAACACTATCTAACTTACTCTATGAAACCACAATTACTCTGATACCTAAAACACAAAAGAACCCAACCAAAAAAGAGAACTTCAGACCAATCTCGCTTATGAGTATCGATGCAAAATACTCAATAAAAATTCTTGCAAACCAAATCCAAGAATACACCAAAACCATCATTCACCAGGATCAAGTAGGCTTCATCCCAGGGATGCAAGGTTGGTTCAATATACGAAAATCCATTAACATAATCCTCTATATAAACAGATTCAAAGAAAAAAAATCACATGATCATCTCCTTAGATGGAGAAAAAGCATTTGAAAAAAATACAACACCCCTTCATGTTAAAAGTATAAGAGAGATACTTTCAAGGCCCATACATAAACATAATAAAAGCAATTTACTGCAAACCAACAGCCAGTGTCAAATTAAATGGAGACATACTTGAAGCAATCCCACTAAATTCAGGGACAAGACAAGGATGTCTACTCTCCACATATCTATTCAATATAGTGCTTGAAGTTCTAGCTCAAAAACTAAGACATCGAGGAGGATAATAAGGATAATAAGGAATTTATTTATTTATTTATTTATTCCTTGGCAAATAAGGAATAAAGGTATCACTATTTTCAGATGATATGATAGTATACATGAGTGACCCGAAAAATTCTACCAGAGAATTTCTCCAGCTGATAAACAACTTCAGAAAAGTGGCCAAATACAAAATTAACTCAAATAAATCAGTAGCCTTTTTTTATACAAATGATAGACAAGCTGAGAAAGAAATTAGAGAAAGACACCCTTCACAACAGCCACAAATAATGCAAAGTATCTTGGGGTAACTAACCAAACAAGTGAAAGACCTTTATCACAATAACTTCAAGTCTTTCAAGTGAATAATAGAAGATCTCAGAAAATGGAGAGATTTCTCATGCTCATGGATTGACAGAATTAATATAATAATAATAATAAAAAAGGCCATCCTACCAAAAGGCAATCTACATATTCCATGCAATCCCCCCCCCCAAATCTCAATACAATTTCTTCAAAGACATGGAAGGAGAAATTCTGAAATTCATCTGGAAAGGCAAAAAAACAGGAATAGCAAAAACATTTCTCAACAATAAAATAATGGCTGGGGTAATCATCATCCCTGACTTCAAGCTTTACTATAGTGATATAGTGATAAAAAAAATTGCATGATATTGGTACAGAGATAGACATGTTGATCAATGAAATAGAATTGAAGACCCAGAAATAAAACCACATACTTATGGACACTTGATCTCTGACAAAGATGCCAAGAATATACAATGAATAAAAGAAAGCATCTTCAATAAATGGTGCTGATCTAACTGGCTATCTGTAAGTAGAAAAATGAAAATAGACCCATATTTGTCACCACGCACAAAGCTCAAGTCCAACTGGATCAAGGACCTCAACATAAAACAAGATATATTGAATCTAATAGAAGAGAAATTGGGAAAGAGTCTTGAATTCGTTAGCAAAGGGGGAAATTTCCTGAACAGAACTCCAATCTCTCATACTCTAAGATCAAGAATTGATAAATGAGATCTCATGAAACTGGAAGGTTTATGTAAGGCAAAGGACATAGTCAATAAGAGAAATCAGCAACCTAGATTTGGAAAATATCTTCACTAACCCCACATCTGATAGAGGGCTAGCATCCAAAATATATAAAGAACTCAAGAAGCTAACCACCAAAAAACCAAACAACTCAATCAAAAAATGGCACATAGAACTAAACTGAAAATTCACAACAGAAGAATCTTGAGTGCCTGAAAAGCATCTAAAGAGATGTTCAGCCCTTCTGCCCCTGCCTGGTCCTCTGGGCTGGAGCAGACACAGAGTCGGTCTGCTCCCGTCCTGTTGAGAAACTGAATCCTGAGTCATCCAGGAGCCACTGCACT